>NC_058122.1:14000000-14300000 GCF_914725855.1 Thunnus albacares | reverse complement strand
TAGTATTCTGGTAAAAGCTTAGATATACTGCAGCTCTTTTTGTGGAGTCAAGTCAGCCACCCTGTAGCATAGAAGTGCTGTGAAGGATGACTTTTCACAAGACGGCCGATGTAGATTGGCAACTAAACCTTCATTGCATTGCTTCTTTAATTCCTTTATCCTGTCACTTCTTTTGTCATGTTTTTTTTTTTTAACCTTTCTTCATCATCCTCCTGTTTTCTCCTTCTTGCTCATTCTCTCTTCTCCTCTGCGTTCACACCATCTCACTTCAGATGTAGGTTCAGACAGTGCGAGAGGCGCTGCGTCTTCTCTACAAGCCCGCAACCGGGATGACTTTGACATGTTTGCCCAGACCAGGAGCAGCTCTCTGGCTGAACAACGCAAGAAGTAGGTCTATATTTCACTTTGCTTGTGAGCCCAGATCTTCATGTCATTATTCAGGATGTAATTTGGTTTTGTAAATTTTAATATCTGAAGTAGAAATCCACCCTCTGACACTTATACATTGTTCCATGATGTTCACTGTTTTTTCATAATGATGCATCAGTTTACTTTTCATTTTCTCTATCTACTGTCCTTTATAGATTTATTTGATTTGAGGTATTTTGAATACCTCCAGTATACAGTTGTTAATCTGTCACTTTCTCTGCCAAGAACTTGTTGTATTCAGTTGTAGGTTGAATATTTAAGTACAGGAATGATATTGATAAAGTAAGATGGACACGATTTCACAGTTAAGGAAAAGGTTTCGGCTATTTAGGCTACTTTTCCCTGAGAAACTGGTATATTTTCAGCAGTACTGTGGATTTGTTTCTGTTCTTGCATTTCTTCCTCCTCCTTTTTTTTTTAAAGCACATTTCATGTCTTTTCTCCTCCAAAAATAATATATGAACTCATCAAATCCCATTCTTGCTGTTCCTGAAAAAATAAACAGTTATTCATGGAAAATAAAAAATATATTAGTTTTGTTAATTAAAGTATAATCAGAATGGGTCAGAAATGCCAGGTATTGTTATTGTTTCATGACAGTGTTTTAAAAAGACTTTTAAGGTGGATATTTCCTTCAGTTTTATATTATTATTTACACTGATTGATTTTTGTCAGCGTTTTTAATTTTTTATTCTGCTTGATTCTCATAGATATTGAGCCAAACCAGCTTCTATGCTTTATCTCATCTATATTTTTTTATGTGTTTGTGGGCAGTGTAAAGTATGAAGACCCTCAGGCTCTGGGCGGCCTGGCCTCGGCGTTGGATGTTAGACAACAGAACACAGGAGGGGTGAGTACACTGAAGCATGTAGTTTAATACAGCTTTTGCCCAGATATGAAATGTGGGCGCTGCATTATTTACATGACTGACAAGTCCTCTTGTACGAGTCCGTCCTCAGCCCTCCGTCACTTCCTGCATGTAACATACTGTAATACTGTATGTTCTACAGTGACGTTTGTCCTGTGTGCGGTGATACTTGAACTTTGATCAAGCAGAAAGGTGAAGGTGTGTGTACTGATTATTGGCAGTACTGAATGGCTTAAATAAAGATCTTGCATTGTGAAAGTAATAAGCATGGCTATAAGTAGAGTGTAAGTAAGCACTCAGAATGGGTACCATATGAATAACTTGCAGATTCTACATCCAAACCATTGTCACTTTTTTTGCATTTGTTCTGGGCAGAAATTTGTCTCAGCGGTTTAGTCAGTCATTAAAAAAAAAAAACATAAATTATATTTTCTCATTCCTAAACCTGATATCAGTTCTTTGTGAATCCAGTTTTTGTTGATTTACATAATCAGTTTGCACAGAGAATTAAGCACATGCTAGTTTCAATTTTTTTTTTCTGTCTGAACACACATTGCAATATATTTGCATGGTTATCACTATGTACACAGACAATTCTGAAACCTGAACCACCACACACACAAGCAGACACACAGTGGGGATTACACACACCATCCCCTTTTTTTGTTACCTCAGGTGCCCTGTGACAGTACTTTACTTGAGGGAGTTTAGTCTTTTCTTTTTTCCTTCTTATTTTCCTCATTTACATCTTTATGGAATGAGCCTTTCACCACTTTGTTTCATTCTCCCTCTCTTTTTTTTCTCCCCCTTTTAAGTGACAATCGTCTCTTGCATATTTGACTTCTGGTCTGTCTCTCTCTCTGCACTGTGTGCTATGCTGTGGTGGGGCCTGCTACCTCTCTTCTCTTGTGTAAGGTGTTGTTCTGTTGTTGATTCAGCTGAGGGTAAAAGGGGATGATAACCCAGCAGATCAGGAGCTGCCCATAGACAGCTGGCTTATTACCCAAGGAATGGTGAGGACTCCATCCTCAGTGTGTCCTCCTCCCTTCCCCTCATGTCCACCATCACCCCCCCTTGCTGTCAATCTCCTCCAAGCATCATCCATAATCCTCATTTTCAGCCTCGCCTCACTCTGTCCTGGAATGCTCAAACAAGCCCAGTACCAAGAAAGTGTTTTCCCCTAAAGAGCATCCGCCTCCATGTTGTACTCTAGTGTTGGGCAATATGACGATGTACACATAAGACGTTAGAGATTTGTCAACTGTAGCAACAGGGCTGCTTTGGCAATACTGAAACAGGATTGTTACATTATAAATGATCTTTATTGGTCCAGTACTTCATTGTACTTTACTGTATCAACCAAATCCTCTCTGGTTATTTCATTTAGAAGGAGTTCATGAATTGGATTTCCAGAATATGGTATAAATCACTGCTGTGATTATAAAATCACATATACTGTGATATAAGATTGTATCCATATTGCCCACCTCTATTGTACTCAGTTAACATGGGTGTTAAACACTATACCCATTACTGATTAGGGATGGACATTTTAAATAATTTCAATATTCGAGTACTCGCATTAAATTATTATAGAGTACTCGAGTACTCACAGAAAAAAATCTAACATCACAGGGTCTGAAGTGAACACCCAAGCAAAAATGCAGATATGAAAGTTTAACATCACATAGCCAGCACTGTATATTCATTTCATTTATTTTGTCAAAATACTTCCAAACATCACTCTTATTCCTGGTCACCATTCTGCCTGTCCTGTCCAAAAATGTAAACTTTTAATATAGAGCAGGGTCAATTTACCCACTTTATTAGGTACACCTGTGCAATCTAATACAATCTAACACAACAGCTCTGTCATAAATTCTATTATCTTATACATTTATAAATTTTCAGTTTTTGTTGACATTGTCAGAAAGGTGGTAATTGTACTTTATGTTTATTATTGGTCATAGTGGGTGGTGGTGGTGTACTGGAATGTATTATATTGAATAGCGTTCCTAATATTTTGTCCACCCCATTAACATACATGACAGGGGCAAAATATTAGGAACACTTTTTAATAGAATGCACTTATATAGTACACCACCACCACCCACTATGACCTCGATAATAAACATAGAGTACAATTATCACCTTTCTGACAACGTCAACAAAAACTGAAAATGTATAAGCTTCGTAAATATAGAATTTATGGCAGAGCTGTTGTATTGGATTGCATTTGATTGCACAGGTGTTCCTAATGAAGTGGCCGGTAAGTGTATATATATACTCTATATATTTATATGTCTTTTTTACAAAGCAAAAAATAAATGTGATTACTCCTATACATTGAACAAGTACTGAAGTCCAAATCGAGTACTTTAGTACTCATGCCCATCCCTATTACTGATATCAGCCTTTTACGTTAATTCCTCCCCCCTACGGTTGGAATAATGAGCCTGACTGATCTCCAGGAGCTTCCATCAGCTAGATCCATCTCTTAACATTCACACGCTAAAACAACGGAGGAGTACAGATACCACCGCTGCACAGAACGGTCAAATCAAGAATGACGAGCAGTGTGTATTCATAACAGCAGTGCATCAAAGCATTAAAAAAAAAAGTGATAATGTGTTTGAGACTTCTGTGTAGCGGTGAGTATTTGTTGGTTGCACTCTAATGGTCTGTGGATCTTAAATAATAAAGTAGATGTAAGTAACCTCACATGTCCCATTCTAACCAGGAACAGATCAACCGACTAACTGATGTCTCAGTAGTTGTAATATTTTTAACCGACTGTATGATGAGTGTAAATGTTTGAATATAAAGAACGACACTTTGCTGTGAGTAACGGTTGGGACAAACTTCTTCACACAGTATTTTCTCTCTTATTCACACAGTCGCATGTGGGTTTTTTTTTTTTCTTCTGTGAATGACTTTCCCTGCCCCACTGCCTTGGCCTTGCTTTTGATATGCTCCTCCACTATGTTAACTATGATTTCATGAGGAAATCCCCACCTGTGTTCTGGTAGCATATAATAGGATCTCATGAAAAGGGTTTTGTTCTCTCTATTCAACTTTGCTATCAGGTTGACGTCAACCGTGAACTTTGATGCATCACACGGGTGAAACAAAAGACTTTTAGTATTGTGTATAAACTCAGTGCCTTTTTTTTTTCTTAAAAAAAAACATGCAAATAACTCTTGCAGTGTCCCTCCTGATGGATGAAATTTCTTTTCAGGCACATAGAATACAACATCTAAATATCATTGAAAAGAGTATTGTTCTAAAGCTTTTTAATTGTAAATGGGGAACATAACAGAAGAATTTTTTTTTTATCAGAAGCGTGTCAATCACCACACACTTGACTTTTGCAGAAAAGAATAGCTAATGTATAAGAATAGGCTTCTTCTCCCTTTCCCAGCAGTCCCGAGTCAGTCAGATTGTTTTGTGTCCATCACATACATAAACATAAACGCAACACCATCCACTCTGACATGGCTTGCGTCATCACAGTCACTGCACGCTTGCGCTCCACGCGTCCTGTGTGGTGTGCGTGTGCTGTGTGTGTGTGTGTGTGTGTGTGTGTGTGTGCTTCACGTATGTGTTGTGCGCTGTGTGATTGCCCTGCCTCTCAACGGTCCCTGTGCTTTTCGGCTTTTCCCATCCAATCAATCTCTTAATCACGTTCAAGCGATTTGCTAATTAACTAATGATGTGGAATAATTAACACTGCTGTGTGACATTAGTCGGCAGCTGTTAAGCCATGTCAGCACTACAGAACTAATGAGAACAATACACAAGCTGGGAACTCCTGTTCTCATCGAAGACAGCTGATAAGCAGATCGTCGCACATGATTAAAACTATAAGAGCACAGACTTGAGAGGGGCCGAGTGTGTCTTTTCTTTTTGTCATCATTTGTTTTATTTTTATCATTTTCCTCTCTTGAGCCTTTTTGTGATTCCTATTCTTGTTGTTTTTGTATGTGTGCGTATGCGTGTGCTACAATTTTTTGGATTTTGTTGACGGGGTTGGGTGTCTTTCTGTTGTGTGGCTTTGGCGCTGCCCCTTGGTTTGTCCATGGCTTTGCTCCATAGATCCCCGTATCGCAGTCCTCTGTCATGGATGACATAGAGGAGTGGCTCTGTGCTGACGTGGTGAGACTTCTTTACCTTGATTTATAACTTTTTCTTCTCTTCTTTCTCTCTTCTTCTACCCTCAGGTTTTTGTTTAGTTTTCTTTGACAGCACGTTTCATTCATCCGTCTCATATAACTGGACACCTTCAACTTAAGTTTCTTTTAACTTCACATCCTTTCATTCACTGTAACTTTATTTCCACCAATGACTGACATATAACAGTTGAGTGTGAGGTCTGACTTATATATGCTAACATAGTGCTAATGACAGTAGCGTTAAAACAGCTGATATGATCTTTCTTAAAATATGCATGTGGAGGTTGGGGTGTTGGGCTCAAGAAAGTTCTTTAATGTGTTCTCCTGTGAGAAGTATGTGGAAGGATGCATGTTTGACGGATCCTTCATGAGTGACTTTATGGATTTGTCAGAACTTTTTGTGAACTTTACAGGCATCTGACTTGTATGATGCTTTGTGTTGCTGACTGTTTACTGACATTTTTGTGTCTATTAAAATAAAGCCACCTCTGTTTTTGATCTTTTCTGCCAAAATGGGTTTATTATCTTCTCACTTCTCTTTATAGAAAGGAGATGTTCCAGAGGAAGGGGTAACCAGTGAAGGTACAGACTGCAATTACAAATAAAATGAACAAGTTTTATTATTTTTTTCTTCCTTATATAACATTCAACTCTGCATTTCTCTGAGTCAAATCAATTTGTTTCTTTCAGAGTTCGATAAATTCCTGGAGGAGAGAGCGAAGGTGGCAGACACTCTGCCATCTCCCCCCGGAGCTAACCCTGCTCACCCTGTCCGTGCCCCTAGTGGATCCCACAAGAAGGCTGAGCGGACGGAAGATGCCCTCTTTGCCTTGTAGACTCTTCTCAGAGAATCTCAATCTCTCTCCAGGGCATCTAAAGGTCCTCGCCCTAAATGATTCCCCTCAAACAGTCCCTCCAGTCCCATTTCATCGCTGACCGGCAGTGGTGTAGCAAGTGATCTCCACCTCCTTGTAATTCTCTTTCCACATTGTTGCCCTAACATACAGAGGTCCGACATGTTCACTGCGCACTACTGTGTTGCGTTTTACTATATATGGATGTATTAATCTGTAAGTGTGGGATGTACGCGCAGCCCTGCATCTCATTTGTAACGCTCCACCAAAGGACTTGTTAACATGTTAGATGAGGTTTAAAGATGTGGTGTATTACTGCGGGATTAATGGAAAATTTCACTGCAGGTCCACGCGTCAAGTCAGTATGGAAGCATACAATTAGGATTATATTGTGTTGTTCGACTACATTCGGCTAATTTTTGCTAATTTATGCATTTATTGTTTTAATGGTTTGTTCTGTACTATGTACTAGCGCTGTGGTTATGGTTGATTCATGCATAATTTTTTTTTCTACAAATAGTCCAGTTAAGAGTTGTAGTCATGCTTTTAATACTGAGATATGTGTGGAATGGCAGCATATTTTATTACCCAGTTTGACTGAAGCAGAGTGGAGAAAAGACTGTTAGCAGGCTAACATCGCTAACAAGGCACATTATAGCTAAATTATAGCTAATATTGATAAACGGTGTATGCCAGCATTCCTTAACCAAAGGGAATAAAGACTAAAAAATCTAAAAAAGCACTTGTTAGGATTCTCTGTTATGTATTTGAAATGGCTAAGGGGAAGGAACGTGCCCATGGAATATTTCTCATCAGTCTTTTCAGTCTCTGAAAAGCTAGAAAGAAATTAGCTGAAAAAAGTAGCTCTTGAAACTTTTAGCCATTCCAAAGAATATTTAGGCTTTAATGACCAATCAGCACTTAATTTCACTTGTTGAACAATAATTACATTCACGTGTTATAGATATTATGGTATCATGAACATTTTCCTTCCTCTGCTATATTAATGTCTGTGCACTTTGAAGCAAAAACAAATCTGTATTTTGTCCTTTGTGTTTACAAGATGGTTACTATTTTTCTAGGGGATGGGAAGTGATCTTTAGATTGACTTCATTTTGCACATAACTTTTCTAACTGTTTAATTCAAGCACATGTTCACAAAACACATTCATAGAAGTGGATAGATGGACTTACAAAGTTGTGATTACAAAAGGTTTTAAGAATAATAGAAATTACATGAAGATGCAAGACAAAAAAAAGGCATTTAAATTAGTGGCATGACTTAGCGCCGGCGTCATAATCTTCTAAAAGATAAAATTTATAGCTTACAATGCACTATTGTAATGGATGTATTCATATAGGTAGATCTTCACATACTCTATACTATGTATTCTATATACCTCAAAATACAGAAATATTAGTTTCTGTATCTGGTTAAAAATGTATTGGCTCATAGTAATATCCAGAAGGCAGGGAGGTTTATGTATTATTTCATCCCCTGATTGTATTTTTATAGTTCATGTAAAAAAGGAAAAAATTCATGTTTGTACACTTCATTATTGAACTTTTTGTGGTTCAGGCTGAAGCACACAGTGAACAAACACAGTTGTACTTTCTTTGATTTGTGCCGTCAAAGACGTATTTTCATTCTTGGTGTATTTTCATGATTCATCCGCTCTTGTTAGAGCTGCATACAAACATTTCTGTGATTGACTGATTTCAGAAAAGAAGCTCTGAAGCTTTGGTGTACTTAAGATCACACTGAGGCAAAAGCAATCCTGTCTTCATTCCAGCTCTTTTGCTGATGCTCTGGTTTGTTCTAACCTTGCTCTGCACTTCAAAGATTTTTTTTTTCTTCTTTCAGTCCATTAAAGACCAAAAGCCTTGTCAATCCAAGGCAGACCATTTGAATTTCCTCCCAAGTAGTAAAAGCCTAAACATGCGTCAAAATTACTTGTTGAATTATACTTTGTCAGTATAGGCCTCCCAGTGGAGAGAAATATTCATGATTTGTTATATTTGTTAACCTAGATGCATTTAAAAATTATTTGTGTCAACATAATCAGTGTGATTAAATATTTAAATGTATTTTAGTAGGTTTAATAAAATTGCCAGGTAACTGAGATAATAGCATCAAATTTACAATCAACCACTGAGTCCACTTTGAAAAACTAAACAATGCAGGCGGAACAAAGATGGTTACTAAAAATGTAACAGGAGGTCCTTTTAAAGGGAACTTCAGTTTTTTTTTCTGTGTTAATATGTTACGAATCTCTGGACCTGTAACAGAGTGTACTGTGTTACTTGCTTTTATGAAGCTTTAGTCTTGATTGCAACATGTATTCCTCGAAATTCTGGCTATGTCAAAATGGTTACTGAATGTCTTTTAATACTGATGAATCAGACATTTAGACATGGAAGAGAGACTTGTTTTCTGTTCGTGGATGTCTCGTGTCTGTTTGGCTGTGCCGTCTGCTGCCATTACTAATGGTCAGAAATCTGTTTGACCTAATGCACGTATGTAACTGCCCAATAAAACACTAGCAATGTGTGACCTCTACCTCACAATTGTTTGTGGTTATTTTACAGTTGAGGTTGTGTGTCTGTGAATCTCCCACTTCCTCGTGCACATGCTGATGCAACAGGCCCTCAATCTTGCACTTCACTGGCCATTCATTGTCACATGAGCTTCTCACCCCCCCACCCCGTCCCATTTAGTAGTTCATGGACACTTCATCCTTTCTGCTTGGCATAACAGCTTAGCATACAGAAAATGTAAACAACTCCTTTTGTCACACAGATGTTTATACAAGTTTTACTTCTCTTAAAGTTTTTGTTACCTATAGTTGCTTGTTTAGCATCACTGGCATGTTTCCAAAAGTGAGCAAGACATTCACCTTTATGCAAACATACTCCATCACCAACACTACAAGGCCTGCCGATAGGCTTTTAATATTCATCCGCTCCCTCAGTACTGATAACAACTTTGCTGTACTACTCTAGGTCAGTGACCTATTTCCCCAACATGCCTTTGTGGGGCGACCCCTTTGTATGCACGTGACACATTATAATTTTAATTTATCTGATGCTTATTTTTCTGAAAAATTCTGTGTTTTCAATTGTTTACATTATTAATAATTTAAATGTTTCGTTTTCTGGAATAAGCTTTATTTTACTACTTTACAGAGATAAATTAAGTATATAGATTGTTACATTTGTGCCCAGTCTCAAAGTTGTTGTTTTTTTTGACAAAATATTACATTTTTCCTCATTTTATCGTACTTTGGCCACTTGTATCCCTCCAGGTTATTTCCCTGCTGCTGCTTCCACTATTATAGGAGAGAAACACATGATGTAATCACTAGACCAGAGATGTGACGTCAGATCACCCCACTCGGTTTCTGAGCTTCCCATTGGACGATTTTCACTGGTTCTACAGGAGGAGCCGCCGCTCCGCGTCAAACAAACTTGACTTTCAGTAGCCCCACGCCTGCTCGGCTTTGATTGGCTGTCGGGGGCAAACCCACAATAAACACATGCATGCTGTTTCACTCAAAATGCAATGTTTGGTGAAATAATAATAATGCTAAACATTAATTAACAACCATAAAGAACTGGAATAAATGAGCATTTGTTGCATTCTGGTACACATTTGTGCTCAGTAGATAATTATTTTACAGTACTTTTCACATTAATTCATACGAGTATTCCGGAGACATTCTAATAGTTTGTCTAGCATATTAATGATCATGTCTTACTGTAGATTTTTCTATAAAACGATATCCTTATGGCCCACATGCTGCTATGACAATCAAAACAACCCTGAGAGCCAGTGACGTGACGATCCAGTTCGAGGGCTCTGATTGGCTGCGGCGCCTGTCAATCATTATCGGCGAGGTGGATTTGTTCCAGTGCTGTGAATGAGCTCCAGTGTTTGTGCTGGGCTTTACAAGTTTCCCTGCACGATCATGGGGGTAGGAGTGAGCAGCTAGTTGACAGATTTTAAAAAAAGTTGCACCTCACTTTGCGCGTGTTTCAAGGTAGACTTGGGAGTTGAAGCTTTTTTTGGCAAATGTAGGGACGTGAGAAGTTTCTGATTAATTGGATAGCCGGGCACAAGAGTCAAGATGAACAACCTGTCGTTTGACGATGCTTCGCTGGATAATCTGGATCCAACACTGTCGCTTAATGACCCCAGCGACATCGACACGGCCCTCTTAAGCGACATTGATGGTAAGAAAATACGATAATGTAACTCAGTCAGGTTAACTAAACAGCCCAAACCAAACAACGCCGGTTATAATTTATCTGAATGCCATGTGTGTTTCACTCATCAAGTCTTGTGTAGCTCCTGTCTTATACTTGTCACAAGCTGTTTAAAAACCTCATTTATGCTAACAGACAGCGCCAATTTTGAAGGTTTTAGCTCCCAACGTAGCTTTCAGCCGTCATTAGCTAGACTAGCTAATGACTTTCTCTCTCTTGGTTAGCTGAGCTTATAACGTGTGGTTTCGTTAGAGGTCTTACGGTGTTGTTTCTTGTTTCATGCGCTGTCAGACCTTGCTGTGATAATCATGCTGTCGCATAATAATAGTATTAAGACTGGGTGAGTTAGCTAAGCTAGTAGGTGAAGCTAACATGGTGAATGGTCGTGAGTGCGCCCCGCCCCCAGCTTGCTCCTCAGACAGGGGTTACTGTCGGTCATTCCTCCTCTTTGGGTTCACGGTGCCTCAGTTGACCGAATCGAAACATTTTATACTGATTTGTGTTTATTTTATGATCACGAAATCAATAGATTATTGTAACACTGCGCTCTAATGAGGCCTCCTGTCTCACATCTTTCTATCTCGTTTTAGTTATAAACACGTGCTTCCTTACGTTTGCATTAGTTTTTCATAAGTTGGCACATGCTCATCACACATTTGGTGTTAATATTAGGGATGGAAGGTGAAGAAAGCGTTAATTGCATACATGGAGTACTATTTTCTGTGTTTTTTTTCTGGAGATTTTACTGTAATGGCCAATATGCATCTCTACAGTAATAGCCATCGTGTATTTATATAAGGCTGCACTGCGTATATTATAGGCAGTAATGCATATCTTGCAGACGTTCTCGGTATCTTCCCAAAATGTGACCGACAGTAACCCACGGTGATGCTGCTCGATGGTAACCTCGTGCAGACAGCGCTCCCTCTCTTTCCTGTCTTGAGCTGATCGGCATAGCAAGTCTCTGAGACGCGCTCTGATTGGTCAAGAGCGATCACCTCATACAAAACACTGGTTTACAAATCCAGGCTGCTGCGTTTCACTACAGACACAACATACACTCAGTGTCAGTATTTTTTAAAAAAAAATTTTTTATTGAGTAATATGTTCCTGTTGAGCTGCTTCAGGTCAAAATTAATTTTGGCATCTTTCCGGAGCACAGTATAACAGGGTGTTGATGAGCATAATGTCAGGTTTTATATTGAGCATGATATTTCTCAAATAAACAAAATTTCCAAATAAACTGCAGCAGCTTGTTTTGGAAAATAAACGTTTTGGAAATTTTGGATCTCTTAGGCCCAGATCATGCAGACTCAGACCCACGAGCCCATAACCAAATTACTTTTTGGACAGCAGAAATCTTTTAAGTTGTTTTCAACTGTGGTATTTGAGTATGTGTCTCCTTTTTTATGTGTCTTTGTGTGTATTTGAATTTGTATATTTATACTTATGACCTAATCATCTCTCTTATTGATTGCAGACAGAAATAAATTTCACTTTCAACTTTAAGAACTCTTTCATGTCTTCTCACTGATGTATCAGACCAGTTTACTAATAGTTATTTTGCAACAGTGTGGCCCACAGCTGCAGGAATACTATAAATTGCTTGAATGCACATGGTTGAATAAAATGTAGCATGTACAGTATATGTGTATTTGGTGTTTTCCACAACAGTTTGTACCTTATGCAAGACTGTGCTGTTTGTACAATCTATGTCATTATACACTGTGAAGAGGGTCAATTAATTGATTTGATTCTGATTCAGTTTTTGGTTATAATTGAATCTTGGTTCTGATTTGTGTCATACTGTTTGAGTATGAAAAGGAAAAATGTGTTGAAATCAAAATCTGCCTTCATTATCAGGAAGTTGCCACAAACAGTAATTTGTCATAGATTATAAAGTATTTGGTGATTCCCTTTTGAAACAAAGAACAGCTATTTGTTTAGAACAGTTTAAATGTTTGTTGGTTTACACCTGTTTTTACTTGATTTTGATACACAAACCAAAAAACAGTGCTTTGTTATCCCATGCTTGTAACGTTAGATTTATGGTACTTCCTACTTACATGAGGCTATTTTAGCACAATAATTGCATTTCCCCGTATTACTACAATATGTTGTAACTGAATTTTGAGTGCTTTCTTTGGTCGGCTATATTATAAACACTGTACATATGGGTTGAAACCATGTTTCTCAACAAATGCCTGGTTTATATACATTTGGATCCAGTTCTGATGGTGGTTCTGATTTCTGTCCTTCCTTAGACATGCTTCAGCTCATCAACAACCAGGACATGGAGTTTGGAGGACTGTTTGATAACCCTCCATACACAGGACCTGCCCCGACCCAAGAGCTTCCTGCTCTTACCCAGTCCATCACCTCAGCTGCCCCTCCCTCCACCACTACCACACCTCCATCTACGTCCTCCTCCTCTATCCTCAGCAGTAGCCCCCACCTGGATGCGCTCCTGGGGCCTCCCATCACCCGCAGCTCCTCAACCCCAGACAAGGTTTTCCAGCCACCCACCTTCCAGCAGTCCCCCCTGGCCCAGGTATCCAACTCCACCCCGCGGCAGCAGCCAGCCTCCCCGCAGCAGGCTCAGAGCCTCAGACAGCCCCAGGTGGAACAGCCCCAACCCATTCTCAGCCAGTCACCCCCGGCTCAGGCAGCCTCACCTCATGGATCACCAGGACCGAACCCAGTATTCAGCTCCACGCCTCAGGCCCTCTTCACTTCTCCTGCACCACAGACTCCACCTCAGCCTCAACCCCAACCTCAGCCACAGACACAACTTCAGGCTCAAGTTCAGGTTCAGACCCAGCAGACTCGGACCAACTACAGCAGCCCAAACAGTTACACAGGTAAGTACAATTTGATGGTGATGAGAGTTTATCCTTGTGCTGTGAGAGTGCTGTAAAAGTGAAAGGTAGATAATCCAAGTTTAAGACTTTAAAAAGGCATTGGGATGTTTTAACACAGGTTATAGTCTTATTTTCTTTGTGCAGTGACGGGTTTTCTCGCTTTGTACCGTACCAGTCAAAAGTTCAGACACACCTTCCTAGTACCTTGAATGAGAAAGTGTGTTCAATCTTTTGACTGGTACTGTGTGTCTGTTATTGGATCAATTCAATACTAAATCCAGATACAAAACCAGATATTCAGTGTGAGAAACTAGTTGAAAATGGCTTGTAAAGAATAAATCATTGCGTTCTTTAGCAAACAGGAGCTGTAATGTTTGGTAGGTGTTTCAGCGAATTGGCTGTAACAATGCTTGTATAGGTTTCTTCTTGTATGTATGACTCTTGGGTGCACATTGTTATGTTATCACAACTGATGAACAGTAAATAATATAAGAATGGAGAGCTACTTAAGTTGTATTCTATCTTAAAAAGGAGGGAAATGCTAGAAATCAACAAGAATAAATAGCGTTGGACCGCTGCCTCTTGTACGCACCTGCAGCTAAAATAGTTAATTACTTTTAAAAGGATTACAAAGCCAGGGCCAATGTAGTTTAAATCAGATTTGTGTTTCCCATGCCAGTTTGGAAATGTGTCCCAAATTAAACCCCAGAGCCCAACAAGGGTGGCTCTTCATGTGTATTGCATTTCTTAAACTTGGACACTAGGTTATTCAACCTCAGCTGATTGCCCTAATCTAATAGACTTTGCTCAGCAGTGTGAACGTCTTTAAGCTAAATGAAACTGCTTTGTCTGGGCAACACCCATTGTATATGTACACATTGCAGCATATATATATACACAGACCGGTGACAGATTAAAGGAAAAACCAACATAAAGTGTCTTAGTAAGGTGTTTGGCCACCATGTGCCACCAGAACAGCTTTAATGCGACTTGGCATTGATTCAACAAGTCTCTGAACTCTACTGGAGGGATGAACACTATTTTTCCAAAAGATATTCCCTCATTTGGTGTTTTGATGATGGTGGTGGAGAGCGCTGTCTGACATGTCGGTCCAAAATCTCCCATATGTGTTCAATTAGGTTGAGATCTGGTGACTGTGAAGGTCATAGCATATGATTCACATCATTTTCATACTCATCATGACCCCTCGTGCCCTGTGGATGCGAGCGTTGTCATCCTGGAAGAGACCACTCCCATCAGGATAGAAATGTTTCATCATAAGATAAAGATGATCACTCACAACAACTTTGTATTGATTTGCAGTGACCCTTCCCTCTAAGAGGACAAGTGGACCCAGAATATGTCAGCAAAATGCCCCCCAAAGCATAACAGAGCCACCAGATCCCTTCACTGTAGGGGTCAAGCATTCAGACCTGTACCGGTTTTTCCTTTAATTTGTATGTGTAAAATAAATATACACACCAACCATGTCCACTGAAAAAACCTACTAATGCTTAATGGTTTGGAAATGTAGCAGATTACACATTGCACATTCAAGACGCAGTAAAAAGTTTTTATTACTCATTGAAGAAATTCCCCAACCTTGTTACTCATAGTTGGATGCAATCACCAGCCCCGTTGGAGCTGATAAGAAGGTGACGCACTGAATGTTGCTATCACTTATTTCTAATGAGATAGCAGCTCACCTAGTGGTCTACAAACCCATAATCTATAACTTCCACAATGTCAATTGCAGCAACAGAAGCTGTTACTACTTGATTTGCATCGGTACATTTCATAAACCAATACAAACATCTAATATTCTCTTGCCTTCATTGCTCAGTGACATCATGGTTTTTAGTTTAAGTACAAATATGGAATAGATGAAAGAAAGTCATTGCAATACTTATGTAATGGAAAGCAATTTAGCAATGAACTCATTCACTGTAGAATTTCCTTCACTGTTTCGTAACTATTTTTCCAGCTGGCAGTCCAGGCAGCGTGAGCCAACCAGTCACCACTTTGTCATCCTCACCTCCAACTGTTCAACCAGTGGCCATTCAGGCTCAGCTCCAAGGGCTGACCACCACCTCTCCTCTGCTCGCAACGTCGGCAAGCCCACCGACTCAGACTATCACATCTCATGTACAGCAAGTACCTGTAAGTGTACAAGACCGGCACCTGAACGAACCTGAACTGACTTGTATGCATTTCTTGTTTTTGAGTATTATGGAATCAAAAAGCAGACTTAACATCTGTGTATCTGTCCTGATTCGTGCGTTTCTCAGGTGTTGCTTCAACCCCAGTTCATCAAGGCTGAATCTCTCCTGCTGACCACTCTGAAGCATGACCCCTGTATAGTTACTACTGTGGCCTCTCCCACATCCCTGGCCACCACCACCACCCCAGTACAGAGCACTTCACTGCAGGTAGAAACATTGTGTGCTGTTTAAACTCTGATCACACAACACACTTTTGGTAATGTCATTCATTCATCCAATGCAAATCTCTCAGCTGCAATAATAGAAAAGTTTCAATTTTACATAATCACCTTTACAAGCAATTTGTAGCAAAGAGGATTAAGATCTAAACTGTGGTGATCGAATATTCCTTTGACCATAAAAAGAACTTGTGAGAGTGAAGAGAGAGAAATACAATTTTCCTTTGCAAATTCTTCACCCAACTGTCTACTTTTTTTGTTCTACTCCTATTTCTCCCCTCTCCCATCCCACCCTGCGTACCTCCTCAGGCCTTTATGGGCGGGGGCACCATCCTGACCACGGTGCCTGTCATGGTGGACGCCGAGAAGCTGCCAATCAACCGCATTGCTATCAGCGGTAAGCCGGTCGGCCAGGTACACAAGGGGGAGAAGCGCACCGCTCACAACGCCATTGAGAAGCGCTACCGCTCCTCCATCAACGACAAAATCATCGAGCTCAAAGACCTGGTGGCGGGTACGGAGGCTAAGGTAAGAAAGAACATCTCTTATCTTTACTGCAATGCCATGGCACCAGTGTTAGGGTGTACTCAGAGGTGATATGCGTCAAATTCTGAAAAATGTTACAATATGATTTTTATTATTTACCAGTTATTTATAGGTATTATTGTTTCTTTTTATACTCTGTCATAGCTCAACAAGTCTGCAGTGCTGAGGAAAGCCATCGACTACATCCGATACCTGCAGCAGTCCAACCAGAAACTCAAACAGGAGAACATGGCTCTTAAAATGTCAGCCCAGAAAAACAGTACGTGCTTAAAACCTTCCTCTCGTCTTTATTCTGTAACGGCTTCTCTGCGATTTATCACATTTTCCTCTAAAGGAAGTCATTCAGTTGACCTTCCATGATGAGGTCTATTGATAGCTGCTGTTATCCTGAAATGATAAAACGACCTCTAAATAAGTAGGATTTAAGGCTGAAGATGTCTCTGCTTTTGTTCTGCTGATTGACCCCTAACTGCTCACCTCATCTTTCCTCTTTCTTCAGAGTCTCTCAAGGACCTCGTTGCCATGGAGGTGGATGGACAGGCTGATGTGAAGAGTGAGCTGCCCACCCCGCCAGCCTCTGACGTGGGCTCCCCCACTTCTTTCTCACACTGTGGCAGCGACTCAGAGCCTGACAGTCCAATGGGGGAGGACACCAAGGTATGCAGCGCTTCACTTAAACTGCTAGACATTACAACATTTGAAAGGGTCAGTTTGGTTGACTTAGGAGTCTCATACAATTGTCTTAAGCAAGACATTGAATCCCCTCTTGCTCATTTATTACAAGTCATTTAAATATCTAAATAATTCTGTTGTGTTCAAGGCTGAAATATGCTTCAGCAGTAACTCTGTACATCTGTCATGCCATGATGTACTCCTCCTTATATGTAGAGGCTATGTGCACTATATAGAGACTGCAAAAACTGCAATGGCCCTGCTTTACTTTTGTACAACATGTTCACAATTCCCTTTGTGTTTGTTGATAGTCACAACAGAAAGCAGGTTGAAGAAAAGCTGAGTAATCTACTCTCAGTAATGCTGGTAGGGGATGTGTATGGTTAGGGTTTTATCAACACTCCTTATCAATACAGATTTTTAACATAAAATAATATGCTGAATTGAGGGATTAGCTCAGTAAATTATTATTATTATTATTATTATTATTATTATTATTAGTCAGAGTGATATAATGTCGTAACGGCTGTCTTTTTTTTATTATCTGAGTTTTTAAATCACAAATTAATCTCTCTGGTCTCTCTTCTGTTTGCCAGCCAAATGTGGGCATGTTGAACAGATCGGCAGCTGGCGGTAGCGCTGGCGGCATGTTGGACCGTTCCCGCATGGCACTGTGTGCCTTCACCTTCCTCTTCCTCTCCCTCAACCCTCTGGCTGCCCTGCTCTGCTCACCCGGCAGCAGCTCAGCTGCTGATGCTGCAGCCACCACCACCCATTCTGCAGGCAGGAGTGTTCTGGGCGTGGACATCACAGGTAAATGCTGCGTGGGAGGGAGAAAGAATGATGCCACTGCCACTCGAAATAGTTGAGGCGATTTCATAAGATTTATAGTATTATAAATGATGACTCCACATATGTTTATAGCTTATTAACAGAAATGTGTGTTGTTGCAGCTGACTCGTGGGGCTGGATGGACTGGATGCTGCCAACTATACTGGTATGGCTACTGAATGGGATCCTGGTGTCAGGAGTTCTTATCCGTCTGTTGGTTTATGGAGAGCCCGTAACCAGACCGCACTCTGGATCCTCTGTCTTGTTCTGGAGGCACCGCAAGCAGGCTGACCTGGACCTAGCAAGAGTATGTTTATATTGTTGATACACATAAGTACATTAAATCACTTAAAAGCAGAGAAGATGATCTAGATAAGAAATGCATGTAGTACGCAGATAATTAACTAATTGCTACATAGGAATATCATGAAAACACTACATTCTAAAGAAACACTTCCCCTTGGTTCGCCTTTTATCTGTTCTTACTCATCATTATCATTATCATCATCATCAATTTCTTTTACCCTGCCCAGGGGGATTTTGCCCAGGCCAGTCAAAACCTGTGGACCTGTCTGAAGGCTCTAGGTCGTCCTTTACCCACCTCCCAGTTGGACCTGGCCTGCGCTGCACTTTGGTCCCTGCTACGCTTCTGCCTCCAGCGCCTCTGGGTGGGCCGCTGGCTGGCTGCCAGAGCTGGAGGGCTGCGATCAGACCGCCCCCTGCAGGAGGACGCCTGCAAAAGCAGCCGTGATGCCGCCCTGGTTTACCACCGCTTGCACCAGCTACACATGACAGGTCGGTTGGTGGGAAAAACCCTGGTTCTAAATTAAATCGGTGTGGTAGACTGAACACTGGAGGGTGACACATTGAAGTGACAGAATCCAGAGTGATTAAAGAGCAATTTAACCCTGCCTTTTTGATTGAAGAGCCAGCTTATGTTGATTTAGTGCCAATAAAAGGTTTATACTAAGGTTGCAAAATCATTAAGCTTGAGTAATTAGTATCAGACGTTAGCCTCTTTTTTTTTTATGATTCCTTTTACGATTGTTATGTCAGCAGGCACATTTTCTCAGCTTGCAGAGCAGTTCTCTGGCATATTTTTAATAAAACAGTGATTAATTTCTTGTCTTCCATCTCTGTGTGCAGGGAAGCTGAACGGGAGCCACCTTTCAGCAGTGCACATGGCTCTAAGTGCAGTGAACCTGGCAGAGTGTGCTGGCTCCTGTCTGCCTGTAGCCTCTCTGGCTGAAGTCTATGTCTCTGCAGCTCTAAGGGTCAAAGCCAGCCTGCCAAGGATCCTGCATTTCACCTCCGTAAGTCTGCTTTAGTTAACACGTGTTCATGCATATCGCTCACTCATTTATATTATGCAAATTTAAGCAATATTCTTGCTTAGACACGTGTCACTATGAACATGTACAGTTCTTTTTCCTGTGGTACATTATTTGGCAGTAAGTAGTTTTGAGTTGACATGTGGTTCATTCAGTTGTTTTGCCTTTCTCCCACATTTACTGTAATTATCACGGGTTCTAAATGACCCTGGGACTTGCCAATTTGATTAGTAAATATGATTAGTCAACTTTAAGCTGTGTAATGTCCACGTTTTGTAAGATAAGAGAGAGCACAACTTAACTGGCTGCTGTTATTTATTGTTACAGCGTGTGTTCCTGAGCAGTGCCCGCCAGGCATGCCTGTCATCTAGTGGCAGTGTGCCTCCGGCTATGCAGTGGCTCTGTCACCCACTAGGTCACCGCTTCTTTGTGGATGGGGATTGGGCTATTCGAAACACCCCAAAAGAAAGCATCTACAGTCAGGCTGGCAATACCGGTCAGTGTAGACAAACTGTTACTGTTTTGTATAATGGCTAATTGGCTGTGATGAATCCTCTTGAATTTTGATACCTAAAGCCTAGACCTGTCTTTTGCACATGCTCACACAGACGTTTTGTATTTCTCATGTTAATCGTTTGTTGATGCTCTTACAGTGGATCCTCTGGCCCAGGTGACCCAGGCCTTCAGAGAACACCTCCTGGAAAAGGCTCTGTACTGTGTTGCCCAGCCACATGGAGAGAAAAGCCCCAGCCAGGGAGAAGGGTGAGAAAAAGCACAAACACTTCCAAAAAAAAATGCATTTTTGATTCTAACATTTCATTAGAATTTCTTGGTGACAAGTGGTGGTTTACTTTTTTGACAGAACTGAAGTAAATATGAAAAGATAGTATAGATTGTATAATAGTATTATCAAGTTACCATGGTATGTTGGTTTGGCAGCAAAATAACCATTCAGTGTGTGTCACTCCTCAGGGAGTACGCTGATGCTCTGGAGTATCTCCAGCTGCTGATTAGTGCATCAGATGCGGCCGGTGCCACCTCCCAGTCCTTCGCCATCGGCTCCAACATGGCTACAGTGACTGGTAAGTGTGTCAGCTGTCATTTGTGTCAACAGTTCATTTGTTTGTCTCTTTTTATGTATCAGAAGATGAAATCACCTTTCATGTCATGACTAAGAAATTCAAATTTAGGATTATATTATATTGATACTTTAATTATAGAAAACTTTTGGGTATTTTTGATGATTTAGCATCACCAATAGCAGCAGTTTTTTGAGTCCCAGCCCAAAATTAGCTTCTAAAATCTTGGCAACCTACCACTCACTGACTGAACCAACTTGTGTTGCTTGATTACATCAACAATTCAGGTGTAGATTTGGGCTCCGTGCTTCATTACCACTTACGTTCTTTGAGAGAATTGCGTTTCCTGCATCTTTTCCTCACCCGCTCCAGCCGTTGCATTACTTTAATGCGCTTGCAAACTAAGAAGCAGCGAGATAAAGTTTACACAATTGAGATTGAGTAGCTTGATTTCCACTGGGCTTACTTCCACCCTCCCACTACTTCACTTTGTCCTCACTGATCACTGATCTGAGCGAAAGGGGGCTAGGTGAAAGGGAGGCATCCGCTATATTGCTTCATCTATCTTCAGCGCTGTCAAATCGGTGATCACCTTGAGAGGAGGGAGGGAGAGGGAGGCTGTGTGGGGATTTTAAGACTTTTCTTGGCAGAGCCTCAGGTTGCTCACACAGTGTTAGAAGTCTGTGTGTGTGTGTGTGTGTGTGTGTCTCCAATGTTAAATGGAGTAGTTTTCCCTCATGAGGGAGTCGTCAAAATGGCTGCTTTCTCTCAACATGTTGTGACTGTGCCAGAGGGGAGAGACAGATTGATTCAGAGGTCAAAACACAGACAGCAGTTGTCTCGCGTGTGCGCACATTCATGCATGTTAAATGTGAAAGTGGGCGGTTGGGGATTCAAATATGTGCACTTTTGTTCGTCTGCGGGTGTCTCTCACCTTGTGACTGTTTTTTGTTTTTGTTCCGACTTCCAGGTTGCGACCCCCACTCCAAGTGGTGGTCCTCGGTCGCAGTGGTGATCATCAACTGGCTCCAAGGAGATGACGCTGCAGCGGAGAGACTGTATCCGACAGTTGAACACCTGCCCCGCAGTCTGCAGAACGCAGAGTAGGTTGAACACAGCCAGCGAAAGAGTGTGTTGCTTAACTTTTTCTTTTGATAATGCCAAGCAGAGGACACACACACACACACACACACATGCACGCTTCCACTCCTTTAACCTGTGTCCTCTGTCACTCGCTCTGTCAGGAGTCTTCTGCCCAAGGCGTGCCTGAACACATTCAGGGCGGTGCGGGCTCTGCTGTCCAAGCCAGAAAACTGCCAGTTGAGTCTGAGCTTCAGCGACAAGGCCAGCGCCCTGCTCCGAGACAGCCTCAACCTAGGACCACACTGCCACAGCTCCAGTTTAGACAAGGTACACACACACACACATTCACACAAACACTTGCAAATATGTCCTCATAAAAGTCGTTGATGTTTATTATTCCTCTGAGGGACATTTTTTGAGGGCATCTGCATCAAGAATATAAAAACACACACGTGACAGATGTGCCCACACATGTGTGTGTGTGTATAAATCTGTAAACAGCGGAAATCACCCACACATAATCACTCAAGTATACACACACACACACACACACACACTTTTCACAATATAAAGCCACACTCTTCACCACAGACAGCGAATCCCCCCCGTAGCAACTCCGCTCTGTGATAGCGCGGTGTCCTACCCTCTGGCGTTCAGCAGATGGTGATGCTGGTGGATAGGTAGCTCGCAGTGTGTGCACATCTACGGTCAGAGCTGTGGTGCATTGTAGTTGCATTGCATGTGTGTCTCAGCGGAGTGCAATGTACCTGCAGTGCAACACAGAGCTGGGCCACTAATGGCAGAACACACACGCAGTGAGCTGAAAATGCCCTTCAACTCATGAGTAGAACTCTGTTGTACTTCAGGCCAGCCGGTATATCTATTTATTGTTTGTCATGGATTTTAACTTTAATTAATCCAAATCATCATGCGTAAATTAAGACTACAAGCAATTTCAAAGTCAGATTTCTCCCAAAAAAAACAGACATTATGTTTTCAGGCACTACGCCAATAAAATTTATTTAATATTTTGACACTTTACTACATTTCAGCAGTGGTCCAGGCCTTTATGCCAGTGAAATGCTTCCTGTATCAATCCTAATCCTGCTCATTTCTCTCTAGGTTGTCCAGTTGCTGTTGTGTGACCTGCTGTTGGTGATGAGGACCAATGTGTGGCGTCTGCAGCAGCAGGGGACCAGTCCTGTGGGGTCAGGGTCAGTGGGCGCCAGCGGCCCCGCGGGGGTCCACCAGGCCTCCCCGCCTGAGCTCCAAGGCTTTCAGCAAGATCTCAGCTCCCTACGCAAGCTGGCGCACAGCTTCAGGCCCGCAATGCGAAGAGTACGTATAACGGTGTCGATCACTGCGTTTTACTTTAAGTCATTTTAGTACTTAAAAACTATCCAAACTTTCATTTTGTCTTGACTTTTTTTTTCTAATCCAATTCCCTCTCAGTCGAGCACATACGCGCACTCAGTTTGAATACCTGATGACTGACACACATTTGAATTATTAAAACAAGATGAACACACAAACGCAGCTCCTGTGTCTGTGCGTTTTGTATTGTCAGGCAATTAAAACTCACAAGAATATACTTTTATAATGCTCACAAACCAACGTGTATAAGACAGATTCTTCCGTGCTCCACATTCCCGGAATGAAAAAGGCACGTTGAACTCAAATACAAAATGGGAACACACTAAGAGAAGCACATAGCATATAAATGCAGATACATCCTGTGCACATATTTGCAGGCAGTCAGTACAATTCTCTGTGGAAATTAGCTGGGAGGTGTTGGGAGCACACATACCCACACATCCCTAAGGCAAGTGTTTAGCAGCGTTGTTCACAAGGCTTCAAAGTCTCTCTGAGGTAGAGCTGAACATTCGCTATGAGTCATCATCACTCGCTCTAGTCCCTCCTCCTCTCTCCTCTCTCATCTCTTTTTTTCCCTCCATCTCTTTCCAGTTGTTCCTTCATGAAGCTACAGCCAGGCTGATGGCGGGGGCCAGTCCCACCCGCACACATCAGCTCCTGGATCGCTCGCTGCGACGCAGAGCAACGCCTGGAGCCAAGACAGGTGTGTGTTTGTGTGTGTGTGCGCGCGCGGAGGTGGATGTACTTCTGATTTTTATCTTTCATTCACTCAAATAATTCTGTTTGTAAGCAGCATTTTTTGATTGATTTTAAATATATATATTATGTATTTGTCCACACAGGGCAACTTTTATGTTTTTGGGGGTTTTATTCTCAATTCAGGTTTGATATTTTTGAGTAATTCATGCAGTGTGTGCATCATCCCTCATGCAAAGACAATGCAATAGGGCAACTTCATAAGAAAGTTCAGTTCAGGCTTCCGGTTACTTTGTATATGGGTAATAGATTGCTGTGTTTAAAGTGCAGTAACAGTATGGGAGATTCTAATAACATAATGCCAAAAAACAGTGATCTTTGCACACCTGTAACCAGGCAGGTGCATACAAGACTCCCACACGCTGTCGGCACTTATGGTAAATTTATTAAATAGCCACGTTTCAGTCAAGCAACCTTCATCAGGCATTTCATTTTTTAGATTTGATTAGAATAGTGAAATATTTTGATGACATTGCATAGTTAGTTTGCAAGCTCTTCTCAGGTAGCATTAATGAAAAAAGTTGTAAAAAAAAAAAAAAAAAAAAAAAAGATACATACAGAATACATTTTTTCAGATTTG
The DNA here is from genome assembly GCF_914725855.1 of Thunnus albacares. Classification (NCBI taxonomy): domain Eukaryota; kingdom Metazoa; phylum Chordata; class Actinopteri; order Scombriformes; family Scombridae; genus Thunnus; species Thunnus albacares. The sequence goes on along the minus strand of NC_058122.1, from coordinate 14,275,858 downwards.
TGTTTTCTTGCCACTTTTCAAATCAAACTTTTTGTGAGCGGAGAGACACTGAATGGCTGCAATCAGCGGCTCTAATCAGCTTCTTGTCTATTTCAACCCAGTTGTTTACTACACAAAATCACATTAATAATTAAACAAGAAACCGCACAAGTGTGATTGGCTGTCGGTGGTTGATGACATCAAAAAAGAAGCAGCGCAGTAACAACAATCCTTCGTGTTTTTGTTTACAGAGGAGTGCGAGACGCGGCCAGGCCAGCGGGAGCAGGCAGAGGCCGTGATGTTGGCGTGCCGCTACCTTCCCCCCTCCTTTCTGTCAGCTCCCGGCCAGAGGGTGGGCATGCTGGCGGACGCAGCCCGCACCCTGGAGAAGTTGGGAGACAAGAGGACCCTCCACGACTGCCAGCAAATGATAATCAAGCTGGGCAGCGGCACCACTGTCACCAACAGCTAGAGGGACGACGGGTGGGGGGGAGGGGCTGAGAGACAGACCCTGTATATAGAAACATCTCTGACACACACAGACAACAAAGATGCTCTCACAGACACACAACCATACAGTCTCCTGCATTTTGGCATGCAGCTATCGAACCGATTTATTAAACCATACAGATTCATATCAAACTGACTTTATGGACTTGTCCCTCCCACCAACCCAACCACACATCAGAGGCACTTGTAGAGAGCTCATACGCTTCTTACGGATTATTACCAAAATATAAGAAGCATTTTCTCTCATACCGAGCTGAATTCCCTCATGAGAATGCATTGCAGTGCCACAGTTTGACCACAGAGAGGAGCCATCACGTCCTCTTTGTGGGCAGTGCAGTGTGAATGTGTGTGAGTGTGAAGCATGAAAGAGATATTTCCCCTGCGTTTATTCAGTATAGTCCCACCCCCCAGTCTTTTTTTTTTTTTTTTTAATATATATATATATATATATATATATATATATATATATATATATATATATATATATATATATATATATATATATATATATATATATATATATATATATATATATATATATATATATATTAGATGCACCTTCTACAAGCAGAGTGCCCGATGGGTTGGAGTGGCGGGCTGTTCTGATTGGCTGCAGAGTGAGATGTCTCTTTGTTTGTGAGAGGAAAACGACCAAACTCGGATTGGTCTGACCGCGGGCTTGTTCAGTAGGAAGCCACACGGCAGGTTGTTCAAATAGTGATGATTTGAATCATGTGTCACTGGTGATAATCGAGATGACCGCTGAACAAGCCCCGTGTCTCTATCTGCACTAGGCCTGCGCGGCTGATTTCAATGAGATAAGTAATAATATGGCTTTATGAGGTTATTTTCATATGGGTCGTTTTTTTTGTTTTGCTGTGTACATATTTTAAAAATGTATTTATAATCTGTATGAACTTTGATTAAGCAGTATTTTGCATAAGCAGAGTGATAAATGCTTATTTTCTTCCCTCAAGCCTGTTTTATTTGGCCAGGCCCAAATAATGTAGTTATTACACTATACTGTACTGCCACAAGAGGCAATGTGTGTCAAAATGGGTACAGTATTAAGTTATCAAGATGATATTTGCGTCATATCGTCTGACTCAGTTGACCTTGTGCACTGTTGTACACGTGTGCAACTATGATATCAAAAGAAGTTGGCAACTAGAACTATAATGTGAACCTTTGTCACTTTTGTAACAAGTTACATAAGTCATGCAGACGATTACAAAATAATTGACCTTTTTTTTTCCAAAGAGGACCTGTAATAAATCTGGTTTACTTATGTAGCTCCAACAATGAAGAGCAATACTTGCTCTTTGAGTCATTTTAGTTTCATACTCCTAGAGAACCACCGTTATTGATTTTTTTTTTTTTTTTAGAGGAATGTAAAAAGAAAAAGAAACTTTGGCATGTGTGTTTGTCCCAGGACCAGTATGTTTTATAGTGTGTCACTAATGTGAAAGACTGAAAGACGTTGGTTTGAGATGAATGAGACAACAGCAACCATGTCTTAAGGTATTGTTCATGTGTCCTTCAACTGACATTTTCATCTCTTCCTTGTTCTTTCTTTTATTCCTTTTATGATGTAAATATTAAAACATTTTGTAAAGAAGACTTATGTGTTGCTGGTCATGCTTCCAGTTTCAACATTTTGATACCAGATTATAAAGTAGTTAAGTCTCCCCCCCATTAACTAACTACCTAACTAAATTATGCAAGTAGGTCATGGGTTTCTGTGTAAAATTGGATAAAACATTTGCCAGATGTACAGCAGACATCTAGGGTAGAAGAGGGAGAAAAATATGCTCTTATCCAAACTGTGTCCCCAGCGTGTTAATGTCAGTGCATGTTCAGTAAAGACAAAAAGAGCAGGCATTGGTCATAGCAGCATTGAAAGGTGCTGGTATATTTAACATTGGCGTTACAAAAACATTTCAAACAAAGTGATGCTGTGTCATCGATTCCAAACAAATAAGACATGAAAATCAATAAAACGGCATGCTTCAACTTAAGACAAGTGACATTCCCAAAAAAGATCGTTATTTTTTCATCAATGGATTCTTTTAATAACATTTTATAAGCAATAACATATTCCATTTTATAGAAAATAAACATCTCTAGGAAATACTATACACAATTATATTAGTACATCACATCTTACATTTAAACAGATTCAAATACTTATATACACATTTAAATAATGAGCTTCATAAAAGAGAAAGTTTGGTGTGGCATTTTTGCACTTTCTTTTATGCTCTAATACTTAAATATGTCTCCTTTTTGATATGACCAGTACTTTAACTGACACCCTGTACAGGGTGTTGTTACATAGCATGGCAGAGTGAACAAGGCTACATTTGAGATACACAAACAGACAGGTGTGTCATGAAATCTGGATTGAATGTATATCTTTCTGCACGGCTGTGGTAGGTGAAATAATCATACATCATGGCAATGTTTAACAGTAATACTTCTGAGCTGTACATAGATATGAAGTGAGATGATCTGACTCCCGGTTGGACCCTTGGAGCCCTGATCTGCAACCTGTCACGTGATGACGGCGTCTACTGTACATATTGAATGTGCACACAGTTCAATGGGAGTAACACTCTTAAACAGAGTTAATCTTTTTTTTTTTTTTGATTTTTTTTTCATATTTCTTTTTTTTTATTTCTGAAGAACACAAAGCTTGACATATACCAAGGGTGACGCAATGATGTCGTATAGTCATAATGCACATCAAAATACATCTCCGAAGATAAGAGCGTTATATTAAAATACTGCGTCCATTTTTTTCTTAACTCTTCAATATCAGAATATTTAGAACCTGTAAAGCACATCATCATGTACAGTTTCCTTTTTTGTTTTTGTCTCTTGTTTTCAACACAAATGCACACATTGAGATAGTACATCCAGTGGTTGGCTGCTGTTTTTTTGATGCATGACATCTTGAATTGGAGATGCACTTCTTCACTCACACAGACACATATGCACAAACGCACTAATGATGTGGCTGAAGAATGACTTATCACACACACACACACGCGCGCACACACACACACCTCTTGGCCCACAGACAAGGTAGCCAGAGGGATGCTCCTGTCCAATCAGTGTCCTCCAGGTGTCTGAATATGATAGCAACCCATCCGAGGGCAGAACACACACACATTCCTCGCACCATTTTTTTATAGGTATAGGTGGCTGTTAGGACAGCATTTTTCCTGCTGGATAGGTGGTGCCTGCCTGGCTGAGAAGTGGTGTTGGTGGTGGAGGTGGTACACTGGAATATCTTACAGATCCTGTAAAGCAATGGAGGAGAGACTGACATAAATACAAGTCACAAACACCAGAGGTTTTGAGGTCTTCACTCTGTGACCGCTGCTGCACTGGTTTTGCAGTCACAGCACTGCAGATGACTTTTACTGTACGTAGCAATTACTGTAATTTATGAGCCTTTATGTTCTGTATGCATGTTTCAAACTATCATAAAAAAACTGGTGCACTATGTCTTTTTAAGAACACAAAAGCTGCAATACATGTGTATGCAGGAATACTGCAGGCTGCTGTGCAGGCGGGCCACTCTGAGCTCATATGTATGTGCTGTCCATGCGTCTTTGTGTAAGAGTGCCTGAGTGTTTCTGTGCAATCTGCAGAGTGCAGACATGAAAGCGAGCTGGCTGCAGTGTGCAGGAGTGGGGAGATGGATGCAGCTGGCCAGTGAACCAGTTCCTCTGTGAAAGACACAGCAGGAACGCCTACTAATTGCACTGGTGTGGTGGTGGTGATGGTGGTGGAGCGCTTACTTTCCCCTTATCCTCCTCTGCAGCCCCCTACTATCTCTTGTTCACTCTCTCAGTCTTTCTCTCTGAACTGCCAGTTGCCCATCCTTAAGTCCGGGACTCAGACCAGCAGCTTTGCTCTCTGTCTTTTATCTCTCTCTCTCTTTTTCTTTCATGCTATCGTTCTTTCTTTGAAGTCCCTCTTCATTCCCTCTCTTTCTGTTTACCCTCCCTGGAGTAACTTCCATTCTTTTACACCTTGTTTTTTCTCCATTTCACCACCACCGAGTGCCTCTCCCTTCGCTGCCTGTCTCTCTTGTTGCCCTTCTTTTCTCTCTCTATCTCTGTCTCTTTCATTCTCTTGCTCTCTGATGTAACTGCCCCCATTTGTCTTTTGTTCCCACTCAGCCGCAGCACAAAACAGCCTGTTTTCCTCCCCCCTGCCTCTCTGCCTGTCTCTCTCCCGCTCACTATGTGCGTATACGTGTGTGAGCTTACAGGTAACCTGTTAATGAACCTGTGTGGACGCACACAGTGTGAGTCCCTTAGCTGTAGAGAATCCACAGCTGAAGGCAGCATCTGTGCGTAATTTGCCCCTATATGTGTGTTCCAGCCCTGACACCAAGTTGAACACAGGCAGAGGGAGAATTGTAGAGGGGGACCCATGGGTGGGGTAGTTGCGTGCCTGTGTGTATGTGCGTGTTCGTGTGTGTCTGCTCTTCCCTTTGATTAGGCTGCTCAGCGTAAATTGGCACGGCACAGACCGACACACACAGACCTTCAGATCCCTCAGCTGATGACAGCTCTGCCTCTGCCTGCTAACAACAATCTCTCTCTGTCTTGCTCTCCTTTTCTCTCTGTTTCTCACACTCTATTTCTGCTGCTTAGACGTGGGAGTTGAGGTGAAGAGAGGCGGGGAGAAGAGAGGAGATGAGAGAGAAAGAGAGAGGAAGAGATGAGGAGGGATGAAGGGAGGACGACTGAAAATGGAAAAGGGAGCTCACAGGAGATGAGAGGTGAACAGAGAGAGACGGAGGGAACTGGAACAGCAGGGGAGCACAAAAGCAAAATAAGGGGAATAGGGAAAAAAAGGAGGAATGAGAAATAATGAGAGGAAGAAGGAGAGTAAGAGAGAGAGAGGGTGTGGGGAGGGTAGCAGGCAGCGATGGTGGGTGGGGTGTTTTGATCAGCAGCCAGCTTTTCATCCCTGTCAGTCCGCACAGAGGAGAACAGGAAAGGAAGAGCGAGAGAGAGAGAGAGAGAGAGAGTGAGGGAGGGAAAGAGAGAGATGCAGGGAGAAGAGGGGAGGGAGGAAGGGAGGCTACTGCCACTGCTGCCTCAATGCACTGCTGCTCCCTGCTGAATGTCAGCATCTCTCTCTCTCTACTTCCCTCCTCCCCTCCCTCTGCATTTGACCTTCCTCTCTGTGCTGCAGTGCAAATACGCCGCCACCAGATGGCATCTGTCTGACAGGAAAGTGGACTGTACATATTAACACAAACACAGTGACCCATTGTAATCGGGTGGTCTGCAGTCATAACAGTGGGTGTTGTGTGACAGTAATACATTAAGGGCACATCTAAGGGTTTAAAATACCAATGGTGGTTGATATGGATTCAGCTTGCCAAGGTCATTGGGTGCGTATTGATTTGGAAACAAGACATCGATCAGTCCAAGATGAATCCAGAGCTTTCATGTGTTATATATTGGCTGGAGACTAAATATTAGGGTACTTGATGCCGGTGTACAATGAACACCAACCTGAACCCTTCTCCTCTGATCCTGTCTATGTTTTACAAGAGCTGACAATTGTGTTTTCCGTTCTGCACTGTATCATCTATCCAGCCATGGTGCTGCTGCTTGTGACAGCAATGTGTGAACTCAATTTTTTTGTTATGTGCTGAGAAGAGGGATGAAGGGTGGAGAGAGCGGGGGAGAGAAAAAAAAGGATGAGAAAGGAGGTGAGGGGAGAAGAAAATCGAAGCATTTCTTAGAGCAGCGAGGCTAGTAAGTGTTCTAATGGGAACACAAACCTTTACACACCTATTGTACGTAAGCATACATGCTGAGAGGTTGATAGCCTGGGAGATGCAAAAGTGCACTACCCTGGTTTCAAAAATCCTCTCCAGCTAACCCTTCCTTCATTCTTCAATGCATGACTCGCTGTTAAAGCAGGGTGCGCTAATAATTTGGTGCCGTTTAGCCGAAGTCAGCAGCAGATATTTTAAACCCTCAAAATGGTTTTGAGGCTTTAATTTTCTTACCTCATGTCTGGGACATTTGATGGAGAAGTCATCCTCGTGGAATGTGCAGCCTGGGCAAAGAGACAAAGCAAAGAAAAGAAGGAGAGAATAAGCTACAGTACTGCAGATAGACAATCACAACATGTGAAACACATAGAATGAGGCGCAACACTTGCAACCCCCCTGGAAGAACCCAAAAAATGACAAAGAGGTTGGGTTAAGATGAAAAATGAGCAAGAAGGAGGCAGAGAAAAGAGAGAGAGAGAAAGAAAGAGCGAGCAACAGAGGGAAGAGAGAGACTGAGTGGATGAGTTGCAATGCAGGCAGGCAGGCAGTCAGATATGGCTGGTGCACTCAGCAGGATTAAAAAGGGCCTCGCTCTGCTCCCTGTGCTGGCTCGGCAGACGTGGCAGGCCTTCTAATCCTCACACTGTACTTCCTTAGCATGAGGTAATATAAGGGGAAGCCATACAACACATGTGCTGACACACAGACACACACAAGAACAATTACACACACACACACACACACACACATGCATTGAAGGGAACTTGCATATGCAACATGGTTGTAAGACTCACATGGGGAAGCATTTAGGCAAGCATTGAGGCAGGAAAGCACACAGTCCCCTGACAGCAGAATGGATGGATGGAGCCACAGGGGTTGTGGTCAATAATGCACACATACACACCCTCCTCCCTCTATCTCTTCCTTCTCTCACACACTCCATGGTCCCACTTTCCTCTCATCATCCCCTTTATTCAAAGCTCCCTCCCTCTTTCCCTCCCTCTTCTCCTCTTTTGCTCACCCCTAGCACTCTCAGACATCTCTTCTCACACTCAATAATGTTACTTCTTGGTGCATTTTCCCTCTTTCATTTTATCCACATCCACTTTCCCTCCCCTCTCTTTCTTCCCTCTCCTTTAATTTTTCTTCTTTTTCTACCTGCCTTATTTGTTCCCCTCCCTACAGCCCTCTCAACCCCACGTTCAATTTCCCATTCCCAATTTCCCTCCTCATTTCTCCTCCCTCTCCCTGGCTTTTATTCCCTTTTCATCCCTTGTTGCTTTCTCACACTCTTGCTGCGGTCTCTTACCTATCTCTTTGGCGCAGACATAGTGGTATTTATGAGAGCAGCCTCTCCAACAGCAGCTGAGGGACGCCCCTACACTCTGGCACTTGTAGCAGCTCTGGGGTTAGTGAGACAGACGGACATATGGACCGAGACCAATAAAGAAAGAAACAAATTGACCAATAGAGGCAAATAGGGATAGAGAGAAAAAAGAAGAAAAAATGTTGAAAGTTAACAGCAAATTCGCAAGGAAGCTGCACAGATTCTGAAAGTGACTGTACATAGTATCTCCCTTAACTTCTATAACCATGCACATATTTCAGAATAGTATAAGACTAACTGGTGATAATTACTATCATACCATTTGGGCTGAGTTGTTGGCAGCTTCCTTCAGTCCGTATAGCCTCCCAGCTACCATAATTACCCCCTTGGTCCAGATGGCACAGTTTTCATGGGCCCAGTGCTCCTTAGACTCTGCCTCCACTTGTAGCCGTTGGAGCATGCTGCCACTGCCCTCTTGGTCACTTGAAGCCCCTGTGCTAATGGCCTGGAGCTGCTTCATCCTCCTGAACCTCTCTCGGAGAGTTAATCTTCGTGGACCACCCTCCCGACCCATTCTTTCTGTTCTTTCTGCCCGTCGGTATCTCCAATGATGGTGCCTACTACTGCTGCCCTCTTGAGTGGATACCTCTGTGTTGCCCTCCTTTTCTATGCTGTCCTCACCCTCATTCTTTGAGGAGCTGCCTGGTTCTTCACTGCTGCTACTGTTGTTATCATTGGTCTTCTTCTGGACTTCCCTGAGGGATTCTGTGTGCTCGATCGTCAAAATTTTCCGTGGAACACCGTCCTCTGTGTAGTAGGGTCCACACAAATCACCTAGGTCTCTGTAATTTGATGGCTTTCCACACAGGGAACATGTAAGACACCTATCAATTAGATTTTTATTCACCAAGGGTCCCTGTAGCATGGCAGCAGCGTGTGGCACTACCTTTGCAACTGTGAAAGGATTCTTCATTCTGAGGATGCCCTTTTTTCTTCGTCTTTGAAATATTACTGCATCCTCAGGCCTGTTGACTATGGCACACCAAGAGGAAAAGTCTCTAGAGTTGTTAATCCGCACATACGGACAGAAAGACAGTTTCGAATTTTGTTGGACTGGTTTGCGTCTGATTCTTTTCACAGAAATCATCTCAGTCCGTTTTTCTGTTATTGTAACTACAGGACCCACAATACATGCACTCTGTTTTTCCTTATTTTCACTTTCTCTTGCTTCTCTTTCTCTCTCCTCTTTTTCAGCCTGTTCACATCCTGCAGCCCTTACTACTGCCTCAATTACCTCAATGGCGTCCTTCATTCCAGGTTTTGGCCCAGGCTTTTTGTGGACCTTCATTGGCTTGCCAGGAACCTGCTCTAATAAAGCTTTTCCACGTTTCCTCTTGGTTGGATTTGCTGATGGTTTTCTGCCTCTCCTAGATTTCTGGATGAACTCTGTGCTGGTAACCTGGGGGGCTTCTGTGATATCATCTGTGCTGATTGGCAGGGGTACTGTGGACTCTGTGGGGGTTATCATCTCTTCTACCTTCTCCTGTTGTTGTTCTGCAGTTTCAAAATGTGTCTCCTTCACTGTCTCTGTTTCTTCTAGAGGGGCTTGTCCTTTTCTCTTCTTCCTCCTCTGTTTTAGGTGCATCTCATGGTTGTTTTTGATGGCCCTCTGCTTGGCTAGCCTTGGTGTTGTAACTATTAGGCTCCCTGCTTCCAAAGCTACAACTGAAGCATCTGTACTCTCCACCATGGCCCATCTCTTCCTTTTAGTTCTGTTGGACTTAGTGACAACAGTAGATACACCTGCTGCAGTCTGTTGTGTCCATTCTCCTGGAGCCCCAACTTCTATCGGGGCCTCCATTGAGCTCCGAACTTTGTCAGCTCCAACATCCTGCTGTGTACCTGGTTTAATGTTTTCCTTTCTAGTCTCCTCCTTATTTACAACCTCTTCTACCACCCCTTGTCTCACCTCCTCTGGCGTTAATGCCTTTTGACTCACCTCATGCTTTTCTCTGTCTTGTTTCACCTCCTCTTTTCTCACTGCCCCTTCATGTTTTTTCACTCCTTCTTGTCTAGACTCTGTGCTTTTTACCTCTCCCTCTATCATCTCAGTGCTATTTACGATCATAGACATCTCACCTTCCTTTAAGACATGTTGAGACAAAGCCTTGGTTGTCACATCATCATTTAGATTGCTCTCTATCTGGGGAGTTGGGAGGTGTTTCTTTGAGCTAGGAGATGTAATTTTCTGCACCATGGCCTCATATTTCTGTCCTCTTCCTTTGCGTGGTGGGAGAACTTTTGTTTTAGTGGGGCATTGAGGAGGCACTACAGGCACATCACTAGTGATGTCAGTTTCACTGATGTTGGAGGGAGTGTGTTTGGGTGGGGGAGTGACCTCAGATGCCTTCTTGGGTGGCCCTCGCTTTCTTTTAGGGCCCCGGACACCCTTCTCTTTAGGTGTATAGACAACCTGTTCCAGCAGGGGGGGTTGAGGTGGTAAGGGTTTTGGTTTGGGCTTTGGACCTCTCTTCTTCTTTACTGGCATTGCAGAAGGCTCTGGACTAGGTTTTCGTTTTAGAGGAAGTAATGTCTTTTCTTCAGTTTCTTCAGTTGGGACTTGTGGGGCAAGTGGTGCAGGTGGGTCTGCTGGAACATCTATGTTTCCAACTACATTAGGAATTGGAGTTAGAGTTTGTTCCACAGTTACAGGCTCCTCTTTTTCCTCATCACTAGGTTTAATTTCTGTGTGTGTGAGTATCGAGGGTAGAATATCTTCCTCTATTATCTTTTCTTTTTCTTTTAACAGTTTTTCCTGTGAGGGTTTTCTAGATCTTAAGACCATGTTCTTCCCTTCATTCTCTGGTGCTTTTCCCTCATGATTTGCTTGTTTTTCCTCCTGGTTTACTGGTTTTACATCGTGGTTTATTTGTGATACTGTAGCTTTTACACTCTTCCTGCCCCTGCTTTGCAGTACTGTCAAAGGTTGAATGGTTTCTTCCTGTTGTACCAGCTTTGCTTTGGAAATTGAGCCTTTGGGACGACCCACCGGGGCCTTGATGGGTATAGTGTCAGTGGGGGGCAAAGCATCTGCAGGCTTGGGTCCAGGCTTAGGTCCTGGTTTTGGACCTGGCTTTAGAGCTAGTTTTGGACCAGGTTTTGGTCCAGGTTTTGATCCGGGTTTTGGACCTGGCTTTGAACCTGGTTTCGGTCCAGGTTTTCGTTTCACTGGAGTCTCAATTTTCAGTGGCAGTTCGGGTGCATTTGGCACAGGTTTTGGTCCTGGTTTTGGTCCAGGTTTTGGCCCAGGCTTTGGCCCAGGCTTTAGGCCTGGTTTAGGCCCTGGTTTTGGCCCTGGCTTCCCTCCTGGTTTTGGCCGTGGTTTTGGTCCAGGTTTTGGCCCTGGTTTAGGCCCAGGCTTTGAACCTGGTTTTGGGCCTGGTTTTCTCTTCACATGAGGCTCAACTTTGGGTGGTAAATCTGCTGCATTGAATGAGCGAGTGCACATTCTCGAACGAAAACCATCAGTTAGCATTTTGGGAGTCTGGCTCACAATAGATTCCTGATGAGCTAGGTCCATTTGATCTGAGAATAGCACAGTTTTGCTTGCAGGCATGCAAGGTTTCTGTGTGGGCAAGGGGGCTCCTTCCTCTTCCTTTTCCCCTTCCCTCTCCAAACTTAGCTGTCGCCTGATTCCCACACCTGAATGCATGAGTCTCCTTCTGCCCCTGGCATGCTTACGTCCAAATGCCCTTGGCTGAGCAGATGGGGCCACAGGCTCTGGCTTGGCCAAGGGGGTCACAGCACTGGAGCAGCTGATGCCCGGCTCCATGTCCTCATCACCTTTCTTTGGGGAGGGTGGAGTGTCTGCCCAGGAGGGGGCTGAGGGAAGTATTGACTTCCCTGGCAGCTGAGGAGAGTCTGGCTCCAGCACTTTAGCATCACTGTGATCAATATGATCCCTGGCCTGTGCTGGAGGTGTTGCCTTGTCATTGAGAGCTGAGAAGACTGGCATAGCAGACTGAGGCTGAGGAGCAGTGTCACCAATGGCTGACTCCCTTGCAGAAGCATCTGCTGCTGCTGTTGCTGCTGCTGTATTTGGATGAGCAGGTGCTCCTGCAAACTCATTGTCAGTATGGAGCTCAGTACTCTGACTCTCTGTTCTGCTGCAGAGATCTCCAGAAGGCTTCTCTGGCCCATCTCTATTATTCATGTGCTCCTCAGTCGATGACTGGCTCACTTTCTCCCCCTCCCCCAGTTCCTCGCTAACCTCTGCAGACAGAGGAGGGGAAAGACAATGTTGCTGTTGTTTCTGTATTTCTTCTTCCTCTTCATCAGCCTCCTCCTCTCCTTCCTCCTCCTCCCCCTCCTCTTCATCACCCTCATCTCTGCTCTCTCTCTTGTCTGAGTTGCTCTCATCCAAGGCCTCAACTTGGGGGGTTGGAGAGGTGTTCTCTGAGCTGTCCTCCTTCTCCGTGGAATATCGATCCTGTTCAAGGTCACCCCTAGAAATGAAAGGCAGTGTTTTCACTGAGCTCTCAGAAGCAGTTGGAGACTCAGATTTGAATGCGTCCGATTTCATCTCTTGGCCAAAGTGTTCCTTATGGCTGGAGTCAGAGAGAGCTGCCGGGGACTGTTCAACTGAGTCTCTTGCATCTGGGTCATATTTGCTCTGGACCCCTTGGTACACTGTCTCTCCATAGCAATAGTTTTTTTCTGTCACCTCTTTGTTTACTTTGCTGTAGAGAGCTGGACATTTCTCATCATCTGACCATTTCTCCAACTTCTCTGTAGATTTAGTTGTGTCTGAATCTCTCTCACGGTCAGGAGTTTTTTCTGTTGTCACCTCCTCTTTGTCAGCTGATTTCTCTGTCCAGGCTGATTCTTCAAAGTTCTCTTTGACAGGTTCATTTATATGCTGTATATTTGAAGGGGAGTCCCTTTCCTGTTTCATAGGACTGGGGATTGTGATGCTTGTAGGAGACCTCTCATCACCAATGCTCTTCACTGGAGTACTCATGCCATCTCCTCCTTGCCCTGACTGACATCTAATAGGGTCAGGGGTAAGGTTGTGAAGACCTGAGTCCCCAGACCTGGTGGACATATCATCTGGAGATGTCATGGAGCATGAAGAGGCTGTGTCCAGGCTGATGTGTGTGTTGTTAGGGGCCTGTGCTGGACTCCTGCCCTGGCCACAGTAGTAGTAGCCCCTCTCCAGTTGTTCATCGCTGCTGCTGGAGTAGCCTCCCTCATGAAGTTCCATGGGCATTGGCTGGTGCTGCGGGGTGGAGTAAGGGTCCTGCATGGGACCTCCACCAACACTACCACCACCATCTGGATAAGAAGGACTTTTGTACTCCTCACCCTTTTTGGAAGATCCTCCACTTCCAGTACTGCTGTTGCTCCCTCCACTGCTGCGTTTACTGGCTTTCTTGTTGGCCACCAGGGCCTCTGAAAGCAGTAGCTGCTGGACATTATTGGAGATGTTCTCTACCTGAGAGGTGAGGGCATTTAGGCTCCATAAGCTGGGGTTTGACAGCAACTTCTCTGAGAAGCGTTCTTTCATGGTGGGAACCTGCGGTGTGGTTGTGTAGCTGTGGGGGGCTGCGTGGGGCACATTGGGTGAGGGGTGTGAGCGTGGTGGCATCAACATGGTGTTGGAACTGCCTTGGTCCTGCATGCCAGCTGAAGAAGATGACGAAGAGGAGGCTGCCCCAGGGGTCATGGGAGGTTGACCATACTGGAATGACTCTGGATTAGTCATCAGTGGTGAAGGGGTGGAGCTGTATGACGGGGAGCGCCCTACAGACCGTGCAGGGGAGTGGCTTGAGGAGGGGCTACAAGTTTGATAATACTGTTCTGGTGATCTGACGGACAGCTCTGAGAGACAGTAGTTTTGTTGGGGTTGGCTGTAGTGTTGGTATTTAGGGTGAGGCTCCTGGTTGGTCATGGTCTGTAAAGGGGGTTGCTGCTCATAACCTCTGGAGGGAGGCTGCTGGTAGCCGTAACTGTTCTGGGTCGACCTGTAAGCACCTTGCTTCAGATTGCTGTGGCTGCTCATTTGTCTGCTGTACTGGGAATTGGGGGGCATGTTGTAACCTTTATAACAGTGGGGCATAGGGCTGCACTTTTCCATGTATGGTGAAGGAGAGGGTGAATGCTGGGGGTAGTGCAGGTGACTCTGAGGATACATGAGAGGAGAGGGGGCAGGGTTAGGCGGGTGGGGCTGGTGGTGGGGGCTGGTATAGGAAGGGGTGGAGGGCTGGTGGCACTGGGCCTGGGAGTGGCCCAGCATGTTCTGATCCATGTACTGTGAGGAGCCAGGTGCAGGGGTACCACTAGCCTCCATACGCCCCACCATCTCCTGCTCATACTGTGCTAACTGGGCTGGGTCCTCCCACTTCTGCTGGAGGTGGCCCTCACTCATATACTGGGCTGAGTAATTCCCAGGGCCCATGTGGTTACTATAACCTCCAGGGCCCTGCAGGTGCTGACTGTGGTTTGGTGGGGGCACTTTACTTCCTCTGTAGGGTTTCTTTGCCTGTGAGGGTGCTGAGCCCCCATTTCCACTCCCATTCCCTCCACTATTGCCTGGGTAACCAGAATAGGCTTGCTGGCTGTAACAGTCCTTGGGCCCTCCTCCAGTTCCCGGTCCTCCAGCTGGAGGCATGCTTGTGGGGTTTGCCAGAGAATGGGCCTCATAGCCTGGCCTGGTGTGCCCTGGGCCTGGGCCTGGATGTGGACCAGGGCCTGGATGCGGATGCTGGGGATGGGGATGATGCGGGTGTTGCCGGTAGGTCTCCAGGCGGGATAATTCATGGGGCTCCTGCTGGTAGCAGGGTTGGTTGCTGTGGTAACCACCGCTGCGCTCACGGAAGGACTGCATAACTGTCTCCGTCTGTAGCCAGAGCAGGGAGGGGGAGGTGAGGTGAGACGGGAAAGGGGGGAGGGGGGTTAGGGGTTCTGAAGGCAGGGAGAGAGGGGGAAATGAGAGAAAAGACAGAAATTGTGAGGGTTAGAGCCTGGGTTTATCCATTCTGCATTTTCTGCTTTCATATTCAATGTCTAATTCTATTTTAATGTTCACCTGGAGGCAAAGCAAAATTCTCTTCCTCTTTGAGAATCATTGAAGATTATATTATTCAGACTCAGTCACACAAACATACAAACACACACAGGTGTGCACGTCCCATGTACTGTAGAATATCTACATGTACTGTTGGTGTTTCACCTACAATATTTAGTTAGTTGGTGTAATTTGATTTCACAACAATGACTATTTTGAAATCAACAATCACAGCACAAATTTGTGTTTTCTTTTGTTCAGATTTGATGAAACTGCATATGTGTGTGTGTATGTGTGTGTGTGTGTGTGTGTGTGTGTATGTGTGTGTATAAAATGGCCCCTCAACATTGCAGGCTCCAGGATCTGTTTCAGCCTCTCAAAATGGAGGGGCAGACATGCGTTGCAGTCTCTGGTACTGTGATTGACAAGTCTGAGAGAGAAAGGAGAAAGAGAGAGTGGTGTGTGGGAACTTAATTACCTATCTGTAATGAATAAATAATGATAATAACAATTGTGTACCTGTGTGTAACTGTGATACATGATTGAGGCCAGGCAAATGTTAAAAGACTGCAGGCCACAGCAATAAGATGACCTCTGAAGAGCATCCATACTGGGTCGTCTGAACTGCACCCACTTGCGGAACCACCATGTTAGTACTGTGCCTCTTTAGCTTTTTGTCCAGCTGATTTTGTCTGATGCATTATTCATAATAGTTTTGAATCAGTTATGATCCACAGACTTAGCCCCTCTTTTCTAACCACTCTAATATATTACAATTTATTACTTAAACAAACAACGTAAAGCCATATTTTCTGGTTTGTCTTTGATGCAGTGTTTCATAAAAGGTTCAACTGAGCCCTCTTTCTTCTCCTCCCTGTCTTTTCTTGCACAGATGCAAACTCCAATTTCCTCCAAGGGGAAGTGGGAAGGGTTACGGTGTGTGTTTGTGTGCGAGCTTTCAGTACACCAGTAGGGGTGTCATAGAGTGTGCCTGTGTGTGTTGTGCTTGGTATGTTTGTTCCAGTATGTGAGTGCACGTGGCAATGTTTGTCTGTAATCTTTTGCCTGCTTGTGCGTGTGTTTGTGACTGTGAGTGTGTGTTTATGCATTCATACAAAAGAGAAAGGAAGAGAGGAGGGGTGGAGAGTGCTCCTGCTCTATAAAAGGAACAGAGTCACCTGGAGACAGAGCTCTGAGCCTGTGTGTGTGTATGTGTGTGTCTGTTTGCGTGTGTGTGTGTGTGTGTGTGTGTGTGTCAGCCAGTTCCAGCACAATATCCCGGCATTCAACCCGCCCCAGGGACAGTGGTGCATCCCACCAGACGCACAGTAGCATTATTCATCTCTGAAACGCACAATTTGTATGTGTGTGTGTGTGTCTGTGTGAGGAGGGAAGGCAGTGTGTGAATATTGCGTGCATTCATTCTTCCGTGTGTGTGAGTTTGTGAGTGAATGTAGGCCTATTTATGCATGCAGGTCCACAGCTTTTGGCAGTCCCTTACATATACACACAAACACACATACGCACACATACACATACTGATAAACACACATGTACACACAAACACGCACACATCTGCTCAGCACTCATCACCGCGGGTGATGCACTAGTAGACTGCAGGCAGGGGAGATAGGAAGGTAGAAGGGAGGACAGAGAATCTCCAGGGGAATCTATAGGTGTGTGTGTGTGTGTGTGTGTGTGTGTGTGTGTGTGTGTGTGAGGATACTTGTTTACACAATGACCTAAATAAAATGCTTATAGGGGACAAGGGATGGGATTCTGCCAGACCAAGTTTGCCGAGCACAGCAGAGAGGATGGATTGAGGCACACATCGCTTTTGGGATTCAATGCTGTGACGCCATGTGTCTATCTGTAAGTTTCTGTCATCTCCTCTCTTCTTCACAATAGCTGATACTGGATAATTAATTGGATTTTTCACCATTTGTGTGTCTCTCACTAAAAACAAAGCAAACAAGCAAAAAAAAAAACCCTCTATCCCCAATCAATTTACTTTATTCCTCCTGCTGTCTTTTCTCTCTTACTCATACACGTATGTGTGTACGCAAGTGCTGTCTACATTCTAATCACGTCTCCTCTCCACCTCCATGCTGCACCTCCTCCCTCCACTTCTATCTTTCACGGAGAGCCCTGGCATTGTGAAACCCGCCGAATGCTGTATTTGTGGATGCACCACGTCACGTCGCGCTGCCCCCTGCCTTTGTAGGGGTCAGAGAGGAGAGAGGACGAAAGATACATGCTGAGATCGCTGAATCCTCTCTCTTGATCTGTTTATCTGTCTGCCCGTTGTTCTGTCTGTTCATTAGGTAGCACTTGCATTGATTTTGCTGCTGCTTGAGCACATAGAAAGAGGGATGGAGGAGAAGCAAACACATATCGCTCACTGTCTGTCTTTTGCACACACACAGCAAGACACCTACATTGGCTGTTTGTGTGTGTGTGTTTGTTTTTATGTTTTACACCTCTTGTTCTTTTTTCATCTTATTTCTTTCCCCTCAACTGCCTAATTTTCTTCTTTCTTCTTCTTTTCTTTCTTCTTTTCTTTCTTCTTTTCTTTCTCTCTTTCTTTCTTTCTTTCTTTCTTTCTTTCTTTCTTTTGACAGCCCTCTGTTTCTAAACACAATGTTATCTGTGCTGAGAGGGTACCTTTCTCTTTCTTATTCTCTCATCTCTCCTTTTTCGTCCTCTCTCAAATCTCTCTCTCTGGCCCTGTGCTGCGACTGGAGAGGAGAATAGCAACGGGAGGGGAAATACAACAAGGCATCAGAGATATAATGGGAGGAGAGAGAGAAAGAGTCAGTCGAGGCTGGGGGAGAGATTTAAGGTGGAGGGTACAAGCGGAGTACAGAGTGATAGAATGATAAGTTTAAGGAGGAGGAGGAGGAGGATGCGGAGAAGGGGGTGCAGAGGACAGAGGAGGATAGATGATTTACTGAGTGGGCTTTACAACCTGGGCTCCTGGGAAATATGAGCTGCAGCAATTGCCACACACATATACCTGCACTTAACACACACATGGACGTATGAATGCAAAACGGTAGATTGTGTGCAAGCTTACAATGCGGTAGGGTCCATAATTAGCCAAATGCTTCACCTCCACAGACAAACATGAGCTGCTAGATGTGTGATTGATTACCCTGGGCTCTGCCCACTTCAAATCTTATCAAGGAAGCTTCCCTCATAACCAGCTTTATTGTTATTATAGATTAAACCTTAAAGTGACATAAGCGTTGGACTGTTTGTGTCCGCCTTTCTATGTGTATTTGTAGAAAAAAGGTACTGAGGAGGACTTTTTTTTTAGATTCAGCATTCAAATGTGTCTGTATGTGTATGTAAAGAAAAAATTGTCAGGAAGGAAGGACAGGAGGAAAGGAGTATACGCAAGGGAGGGAAGGGTAATGGAGGAGAGGAGGGTGAATCTGATTGTTCTGCTGGATGGTTCATAATGCGCAGAGCTGCCACTGGTTACAGTCCCCCCCTTCATTCTTTTTTTATCCTCTCTCCCTCTCTTTCATCACATCATCTTCAGAGGCAGCTTGAGATGGGATTTATCTTCTTTTGCCACACACACACACACACACACACGCACACGCGCACACACAAGCCACATGCACGCACATACACACAAAGAGAGAAACAGACAGCTCTCCCGTTCCATCAACTCTGGCTCTGAAGCACTTTCGCTTCAAATCTTTTTTCCTGCTCTCTGACACAAACAAACACACATGTAAATGCACAAACATGCACAGAGACACACTCACACACACAAAAACAGATGCACACATAAATGGAGGCACACAGAGTGGAGGGATGGAACGTCTCCCTGTGTGTTTACCTCCCCAGTCATCCTGGTTAATTATGCATGCAGAGGCAGTTTGCTAGGGAGGTGGAGCGGCCTGGGAGGAAACACACACACGCACACTCACCCCATCACACATATGCAAAAACAGTCGCACTTCACCACCACCACCGGAATCATCACAACACGCCCCAGCACCACGTACACCAAAGCTCAGCTCACATGCTCCTCAACGCGCTCGAAAATAACCCAAACATGCCGCTCTCCCTGTCCCCCCCCCCTCCTCAACACACACACTCGTGTCTAACACATCTGCCTTTAACACCCTGCTTAACACAGCACGCTCCAAAATAACACAGCAACCCACCCCGCCTCTGCTCCCAATCAGCATGCTGCCATCCCCTTTCTAATTACACACACTTCAACAAGACACAGAGAGCATTCAGATGCCTCCAACTATCACTCTCCCTATTCAGATTGCCTGTCTGCATCCTCCCCTCTCGGTGGACGCTGTGCCCTTTTACTTGATATCCGCAGGTTCAACACACTGAACAGGCAGACGGACAGAAAGATGGACAGACACACATATCATCTTCTCCTCTCCTCTTCGCTCCTCTGCAGCGGCTGTGTGGGTGGGTTCCAACCCAACGGAGAGGCTTAGGAGATGGAGGAAGCCAATATCTTCTCTGACATTTGTCAGTGTCCTGTTGTCATGACACAGAGCTGGAGGTCACGAGGGGTCAATGGCGGCCAGTCACATAGATTATAGGAAGAGACATAGAGGGGACTGTGACCAGCCATTGACACTCACAGACAGAAAGACAGACAGATGGCACTTTGAAGCTACTGGACAGGCAGCAAATAAGCTAGAATGGCTGGCTGACAGTCAGGGAGCAGTGTGTATATAAGCACCTAAATGAATAATGTCAGATTACATTGAGCATGTTGCCTGTACACGTCCGGCATAAATGTAATGACTTCCATCTGTTGAAAATGACCAAAAATGTCACTGAAAACATTAATTTGTAAGAAATGGAGGCCTCTTCTTGACTGTTTCGTCTCTCACTGCCATCCATCGTCTCCATCTGTTTGCCTGTTTTCCCCCATCAGTCCAAGTCAATGTGATACACTGGCATGACACCTTAAAAAAACAAACAATATTGCCAAAAGCATTTGAATGGAAATTAACTATGTCTCTGTGTTTTCCTACCAACTCCTCTCTTAACTGTGATTAAATCCAGCATTTGTTTTTTGTTTTGAGGGTATTTGACTGAGCATTGAGCCCGAAACGGCTCAACAGCATCTAAAACGGAGGAAACGGAGCCTTGCCCAGGTCGATCTGGGAGACCATTTTAGTTCTGTGAGGGAGGCCAGTTAATGCGGGGATCTGTGTGTGTATGTGTCTCGTCTCTGGGGTTTAGGATGACTCATCGGCATTCACAGACGTGGCTGTCTATTCCAGCGCTGTTGAAGATGACATTCTAGACACAAATCTCTGCGCGCACACACACACACACACACACACACACACACACACACATACACACACGCACACACACACACACACACACACACAAAAACACAAACGCTGTAACCACACACACAAACATTACTCAAATGCATAAACCTGGAAGAAGACAAGAGGGAACTCTCTTGACTGCAGAAACAGACACACACACATACACATGCACATACACACTCTGCTGCAGCATCAGCATGAAAGAATAAATAAAGGTCAGAGAGAGAAAGCGAGGCAGATGTGTCTGTCTGTAAGCGAGAGAGGAACACATCAGCCACTACTGTTATCTATTTTTGCGGTTTTGGTTTAGAATTTCTATTCGGCTCTGAAAGCAGGGTGCAGAGGCAATGTTATCCCTCTATACTGTAGAACTACATCCTTTCTCTGTCTCTCTCCATCTTTGGGATGAAAATAGGTGAAATTCAATTCATTAGGAGCCCTGGACTAGATGTTGTGTGAACGTTGGCAAAATATGTAGCTATCTCTTTCTATCGCCCTTCTCTGACTGACAGGGTTGGTGATGTCCAGTGACCTTTACGAGAGGAACAACTTCACATGATATGCCATAAAAAAAAAAAAAAAACAACAACAAGGAAAAAACAAAACAAAAAAAAACAGGGTCTACAGTAACCATGGTAACGACAGAGCCACTCAGTCAAGTGAAAAACCTTGAGTATGCATGTGGCATGTGGAGCAATCACACAAGTAAACCTGGGGAATACACTGGGGAGTCTGAGTGAGAGTGAGTGTGTATATGGGGGTGGTATATTTTAGGCTCAAACACACAAAACACACACACACACCCATCTATGTTAAAAGCATGATAGACATCAGAAATGGTCACACACATATAGGCCTATGCATCCGATCACACACAAACACAATCATCACGTTAGTGACTTCCAACACATTTTCAAAAAGAAAACTTTATACGATCAAATTTGTATAAAAAGTCAGTCTGAGTGTGATTATAATGCTGACGAGGTTGATATTATCTGTGCAACATCAAGTCAGAGATGCATAGAAACTGAAGCAGAAATTAATTGAATTATTTGAATTTAATCTGAAAGCAGATATCTCTTAATTGACTGTTTAAAAGCTGACATTTCAGTCTGTTTTTATCCTACATATTTGCAGCCACAGCTGACCATCATTTAATGTTAATTGCATTGCCTCTGATTGTAGATTAAAGCCTGAGGGAAAAAAAGCAGTTCTCCCTTTGAGTGTGTAGCAACAATTGGAAAATCCTCTCAGCTCATATGTATTGTTTTGACAAGGTCTGCGTGGAGAATTTTCTTTTTCCTAACTGCATCTTTTAGAACTAGATATTGACCCACACAGAAAAGAGAAAGAAAGAGACTCATGTGTGGTCAATACTTCACAATTCAGAGAAGCAACCAAAAGCATGAGGTTGGCGCTATGCTCGCTTTTGAAAGACAAGCTTTGATTTTGAGTCTGCTCTATCTACATATCATTTTATAGGCGTTACAGGGCATAACACTGAATCACTTCACTTTCTTACTGAACAATGGGGTGGAAGATGAGCATGTGGGCTGTGAAAGGACAAATCCTGTAGACCTATTTCTTTGAATATCTTTTTCTCTCTTTTCCAGCCTTCTAGCCTTGACCCAAAATCATTTGTCCCTTCCCTTGTTCTGCTCCTCTACACAACTCTCCTTTATCTCTTTTTTCCATCAATCTTTTCTTTCTGTCTCCCTGTCTTTCAGCACGGTCACCTCCAGCGGGCAGCTGCCGAGTGTTGCCCTTTGAAGGACTAAACCTGGCTTTGTTGACATGGTAACGGAGTGACGAGACGGGTGGGGATGGAGGAGGAGAGAGGGATGAGGGAGAGAAGATGACAGGCACACATACACACACACACACACACACACACACACACACATAGGTTATGTTTGTCTCCCTCCGTAAGCGAAGGTTGTCGTGGATACCTGGGCATGTGACAAGAATCAGAAAAAAGAGAACTGATTGCTCATTAACCGCTGTGTGTGGGTGTGTGTGTGTGTTGCAAGTGAGTCAATGTCTGTGTGTAGGTAGGTGACTACAAACATGAATCAATTGCGGCTTGTGTGAGCTAATATGTGCTCATACGTGAGAGCATTTACTGTGAAAGTGTTTGTGTGTATGTGAGGGAACGGGGCTTGATGAACGCTTTCATGATCAAGCTTGACTGCCTGCAACGCCCCCGCAGAGTGTGTGTGTGTGTGTGTGTGTGTGTGTGTGTGTGTGCGCACATGTATGTGTGTGTGTCTTTGAGTGTGAGGGCATTGGTGGACTCCAGCTAACCTTCCAGAGCGCAGAGGGAGTGAGACACACTGACACCAAAGAAGAAGAACAAAGAAAGAGAGAGAGATGCTCGGTGGGTTCATGTTCCTATAGTATTGATAACCTCAGCCATGCCCACACACTTTTTCTGGTTTTATCTCTCTCTCTCTCTCTCTCTCTTTCGCACACACACATACACATACACACATACACACCATCACACACACAGGGGAGTTGAGGTCCTGTAAAGTGGGCCGCAGAGCTACTTGGTATTCCGTCAGAATCCTCCAGCGAAGGAGACTGTGGAGCACAAGAAAGAAACGATGCGGGAGGAAGATGGGACGGGAGAAGAAGAAAAAAGCACGGCAATCAGACCCGAGTGTGTCTCATGAGTTTTCATTTATACTGCGGGCTGAAATCCAAAATGGCTGCTTATATTTTTAAACTTATCTTAAAAGTAGACAAAGAGAGGAACAGTACTTTCTTCAACAGAGGTGCACTGTTTTGAGGGTGGAAAACAGATGTGAAATGCCTCATATCTCTCAGTGACCCATTTTAGTTTGGTCCAGCAAAGCGCATCCACTTGCCACACAAAAACACACACTCACACACATCCACCCTTTCCAGGTAATGTGGGTGGAGCGCTTCACTGAAGCAGAGGGAGCAGTGTTGGAGCAGGTTTGGTGTGACATCCCTGCTGGGGCTCATGGTGCATTCCACTCCCATGTATTTGGTCTCTGCACTCATTTACACATACACACGTTAAGTACTCGCACATGTGCAAATGCACACAGATTCACTCACACACACACACACACTGATTTGCACCTGCTCCCTCTTTGTGCCACTTCGGTTCATCTAATTGATGATGCCATGTCACTCCTGCTGTCTCTCTCTGTGCCTTATTCGCACACATCCCACCTCTTCCTCTCTGCTCTCTTTCTCTCTGTGTCCTCTAAGTAATACCTTGTCCTCTGTCCGCTGTCCTCTATCTTTCATACCCTTTCCTTGCCCTGTAGCCACAATGCAGCTGCTTGTTGGCAGTACTGTGTATGTTTGTCTGACCTTGTCTCAGGTTAGACTGGGGCAGGCAGCTCTTTGGTCTGGCATATTGAACCCATAGCCTGAAGGAGAGATTTGTAGTGGCGATGAGCAGCCTCAGATGTTATCCTCTGCTACTTGTGTGTCTATAAATAAAAATGAGTGTCTTATTTTATGTACAATTGTGGACAGAATGGTGATATTTCACAGCATTACCATTCACTGGTGACTTTTTTCGTCTAGCGTTCATAATCATTTCATATGCACATTGACAAAGCCATACATGTCGACGACATGTCTGTTTTGTCAACATGCATGCTTACATGCATGCACACACACACACACACACACACACACACACACACACACACACACACACACACACACACACACACACACACACAAACACACACGCACACACTTATTTGTTTATTTGTCCATGTGTGTACTTTCCATTTGACAGCTCTACATTCATTCTCCCAGACCTTTTTGTGTATGTCTGTGTTTGTGCCTCCTAGCATCTTCCCAGAAGGTATTCTTGATGGCTATCTCTCCTTTTTCGTTCTCTTTCTTCCTCTCCTCTGCTGTTACCTGAGAGCCAGACTGGGGAATACTTTACCCCATCTGCAGACGCAGACAGACTGACACTAAAAGGAGGCTAGCCACAGATACACTGATGGCAGATAAGTGAAATGAGAGGAGGATAGAAAGGAGATAGGTTCGAAAAGAGTCGGAGAGCGAAGAGGGAGAGGCAAAGAGATGGGGTCAGAGAGACGAGGATAGTTGAATGGAGGGCAAATTTGGAGGAGAGGAAAGAGTAGATGAGGGGAGATTGGGAAGAAACGGAAGACTGGCAGGGGGATAGGTGAGAAAAAGTGGAATGACGGGAAGGGAGAGAGGGAATATGATATGAGAGCAGGGGAGGGAGAAAGGGGAGGTTAGTGGAGAGATGTGAAGAGGGTGTGTTGAGTTCATGAGTGCAATGCCGTGAGATCAAGCTGGGGGAGAAAAAGACAGATTGAGATGTAGATAGAGAAGGGGAGATGTTGAGAAAGAAGAGAAGAGGAGAGAAGGAGAAGAGGAGGGGGGGAGGATGCGAGATCGAGGGCACAGAGACAGGGAGAGGAAGAGTGGGAGGGAGAGGGAGAGATAGATTGAAGCTGCAAGATCAAGACAGATGTGAGGGAGGAGGGGGAGGGAGGAGGGCATGGGTGCAGTAGCGAGGCGAATGGAGAGATGCAGGGAGGAGAGGAGAAACGGAGATCGTTATCGCAGGGCCGTGCTGCCTATTGATTTGCGTTAGTGTCTCAAGCCGGTGAAATAACAGCGGTGCTGGGATGCAGACTCCCTTGTCATTAGCAAGCACAGCTCTCAAGACGCTCGAGTGTGCAGCGTGTGCGTGCGTGCATCCGTGTTGGTGTGTGACCATATGGCACGTTTTGATGTCCACATGATTAAGACCAAGAATAGCAAAAAAAAGAAAAGAAAAAAAAGTAAGTTGGCAGACAGATGACAAAGTTATAACACTTTGTGGGAGAGAAAGACAGGAAGACAGATAAAAAACAGATTGGAGGAAGGGAAAAACAGATTGAGGGAGAGACCAGCAGACTGTGTCGGAGTGAATGATGGAAAAAGACATGCAACAAAAAAGAGAAGTGATCATGCCAGGATGTCTCAGGTGATACGCCTCTCACTTCAGGTGACAGATCTATCGGTCACTTCTCACAGGTAGATGAAGAGAGACAAAGTTAGCTCCTTGTCTTTTTCTCTCTTTTTTTCTTCCCATCCCTTCCCTTTTTTTTTTCTTCTCCTGCATGTGGCGCAGTGTGATGGTGGCGGTGGAGGTGATGTGTGTGTGCGTGTGTGCGTGTGTGTGTGTGTCTCTCGCCAGGGACCAGGGAAGTGTGAATATGGCTATGGAACTCTGCCAACTGAGCTCAGGAGCGGGGGAAGGAGGAGGAGGAGGAGAAGAAAAGAGAAAGACAGAGAGAAATGAAGAGGAGAAGGAGGAGATGAAGAGGAGAGGGGGAAGACTCCATCCTTTGTTCTTCGTTGATGAAAGGAGGAATTGGATCCTCTACTCCCACTCTCGCTTTCTCTCTCGGTGATGAGCCTTGATGTGTTAGGGTGAGCGAGCGAGCAGGAGGGATGCACACACACACACACATACACACACACACACACACACACACACGCATGCACACCGCTGCCTTATTCCACTCAACTAAGACCCAAATGACTCCTCGCTCACTAATTAAACTTTAATCTCCAATAGCGCGCAAATTACCTGCCACGCAACTGAGCGCTGAACTACAGGGATACAGAGAGAGAGTGAGAGGGAAGGAGGGAGGGATGGACAGATGAGGGGAAGGAGAGTTGGAGTGAAGGTCACACTCCACCTGCAGGAGAAAAAAAAATCTTTCTCTCCTTCTATTTCTGTCTCTTCTATCTTCTCTGTCATCAGTTTGTTTGTGTGTCTTTATATGAGCATACGTATTTAGGCCCACATCTGTGCTGTTCATATGTGTGTGTGTGTGTGTTTGTTTGTGTGTATGTGAGGCACTATAGCTGTCTCTAATTGGGGCAGTCGGCTGGGGCCTCACTCTCTGAGCCAGTCAATGTTCACTCTTTCACCTGAATGTTATCACACACACACACACATGCACGCACACTGACACACACACACATACACACACAAAGTTGATGCTATAGCCAAGTCCTCACATCCTCCTCTGCCTGGCCTTGTTCCCATCTCTCTTTTACAGACACAGCCTCTGCTAGGACACACACACACACAAACACACACACACACACACACACACACACATACACACACACACACACTGCTGTGATGCCCTCTGCTGTGTGGCACAAAATGGCGGTGTGTGTGTGTATGTGAGCATGTGTGTGTGTGTGTGTGTGTGTGTGTGTGTGTGTGTATCACATGGTTAATCACAAAGAACTAACGATAATTACCACCATTTTCCTACCTGCTGCTTTCCAAGCCTGACTCTCGGGTTGTGTGTGTGCATGCATGTGGGTCTGTGTGTGTTTATGTGTGTGTATGGCATGGCTGAGCCATTGGCGAGCATAAATACTAAATCTCAAAAACACCCCAAACAGGTCTAATTTATGAGCTACTGCAGTTTATATATACTCTTTCAACAGCAGAGAGGAAGCCTGTTTGTCGAACAATCGAGGTAGCTGAGGACAATAAAATGAAAACCATTGAAATTCTATGCAAATGAGTGGCAAGCCTGGCAATTTACATGCTGCCTAAAGCTCTGTCTAATCAGTTTGGGTGTTTTTCTTTGAGCGTATGATGACATTTTGAATTTTACTATCAATTGTTTTTGCTCAATTTGTCTATTTGTCAGATTAGACAAGGAGAACTACAATTTTTAGGTACCTCTGTTCAAAAAGTTTTTAAAAATCCTCCTCAAATACAACAATACATAGTATCAATTTGTGATGCTCAAAACATTGCAGGAGAGATTTTCTTCATTTTTGAGTTCAAGTATTTCCCTGGCAGAATTCCTTTTAAACACATAAGAAAATGTGCCTGAACTTGTTGCATTCATGTAGGTCTGCAAGTGATGATTATTTTCATTATCGATTATTCTGAGGATTATTTTCCTGATTAAACGATTTGTTGTTTGTTGTTGTTGTTTGTCTATAAAATGTCAGAAAATGTTAAAAAATGTCATAATCAAAATAGTTGCCGATTAACTTTTTGCAACTCTACATTCCTGCAGTACATGAAGGAGACAGCGGTAATGACACTGATAATAAACTTATGATGATTGCACTGCAGCTCAAGTTTTTCCAGTTGAGAAAAACAATGTTTTCTCAGATTTCTCACAGTAGGATTGCTGAAGACAGAGGACCTTCGTTGTTGATTTGCTGTCTGACACTAAGGCCTGATGTTTTTAAATGCAGAAAGTGTTTTTTAATTGTAGCTGTGCATGAGTGCATTATCAAACCAAAAACAATGCAAGTTGCATTACCAATATCTGTGTTATAAGGGTGAACCTTTCCTTTAATCCACACGCAGGTGGTGAGTGGTGAAAGACATCAACTGAATTAGCTATCATAGAGGTCCCATTTTGTAGATTAACTGCTGCTACTGCTGCTCAATATCCCAGGATGAAATTATTGAGTAAATACTGCAGTGCTAATGCAGGACCGGGAAGCTGAGCATACATTATGTGGTGAACACTTTTATCTTAACTACCTTACGATACCAGTGAGTGCACATATTTTTAGCAAGGCTGGTGTCAATGGGAATTAAATCTCTAAACACTGAGCATGTTAGTTCCACAGTCTGTCATCTGTGCAGTAAAAGTCACAACCTGGAACAAAAGGCAGGGCAACTCAATCCAGTGCAGTCATTGTCGAGACTGTTACAGTGAAGGGTGTCTTCACAGTGCGTATTACCCACAGTTGGTGGTGAGGTTCGCAGTGGGGAACATCAGGGGACAATCAAGGATATGCCCGTCATGCAAGGTTGGTAGTGTGTGTGTGTGTGTATATAGGTGTGTCTGTCTTGCGTGTTAGTGTGTGTGCACTGCCCGCCATGCGTGACTAGACACAGTCAGGTGTTCTGGGAGGGGCATTGGCACAACGATGCACCCATATGCTTATGACTGAGTGGCGGGCACAGGGAGGGCACAGCGAGCGGGGAGGGATCTGTGCTACGCCCACAGTGCATGACTTCATCCCTCCTGCAGGCAGAAGGGGCACAGAGAGGCTGACTGACACAGAGGGTGTGAAAGGATGGAAAGAAACGAGAGAGTGAGACTTAACGAATGAGACAAAGGTACAAAAGAGGGAACAAACATGAAAATAAACAAGAAAAAACACTGAGTATCTGCATGTTTCATACCGAATTAATATGGTTTTATCCTCTTTCTATATGTCAGTCTTTGTATGACCTACATGGACACATCCACAACTTACACTCAGCTAATTTGCCCCCATCAGCTCTGCACTGCATCCTTTCCAGAGCCTGTGTTTGACTTGGGAACAGCAGATATGTACTTTTTATGATTATCTCATGTCACACCGGCACGACTGTAATCCATCACATGCATGTGTTTCTGTAAGTAGCCTTGATCTTTAGCATTAGGCTCATTAGACTAGCTAGTATGAGTGTGTGCGTGTATGTGTGTGTGTGCATGTGATGGGGAGACTGCAGAGTTGACATCGTGCCACAAGGCAGCTTGGTCGGTGGATGCATTGACAGGCTCTTTTAATTCCCGCTTTGGTACCGTCTGAACACAAGCACATGCATGCCATGCAGACACACACACGTACATGCATATGCACGTGTAGAAAGACATAAACACGCATTTCTGATCATTGAATGATGCCATAAGACACACACTCTCTCTCTTTCAAAAATCACTCACTCTGACCCATGCACCCGTATTTTTAAATCAGTTGGAGGCTGTATCTGGATCATGATATGTACTAGTTGTTTGCCACTGGGGTTGCAGACATAACCACATGCATCTGTATAGACACACATATACAAACACACACACACACGCACACACATAGCCAGTCAAGCATGAAAAGCAAATGATGCCATTGCCTCTTCCTGAGTCCCTCAACAGAAGGCCCCCACAAACAACTGCACAGGAGAGGGACACACACAGACACA
This sequence comes from Thunnus albacares, assembly GCF_914725855.1. Classification (NCBI taxonomy): domain Eukaryota; kingdom Metazoa; phylum Chordata; class Actinopteri; order Scombriformes; family Scombridae; genus Thunnus; species Thunnus albacares. Next base: position 14,246,836 of record NC_058122.1, on the reverse strand, counting down.
CACTCGCACACACACACACACAGAAATACACACATGCTTACAGGAAGTCAGATAGGGTGGTGGCTGATGCCTGCATCACTTCTGATGACTGTGGGTAATAGGAGAGGTGGCGGTTTGACATTGAGACATGGTGAATATGTTTACGGAGGAGCCATTAACCTTCCATCTTTCTATCATTTAAAGTTAGCTAGCTTATCTGGTCCACCCAGCACCTAGCAACCAACCTACAGCCAATTAGTGCCAAGCCATCCTTGTTTCCTTGGCAACACACCACTGGCCTCTTAATGCATATCCATTTAGGCGCTGAGAGTATACACCTAAGGCAAATCTGCTTTGCCATCTAGCACCAGCAAGTTTGACAGGCAGGCGTTTGGCTCAGTGCTGCATTTTATCATCAATAAATCATTATAATATTCATTTTGAGGCATTAGTGTACCAACCATAAACAAACCAAATCACCACTGAGAAGATTGGCAGCCTCTTCCAGTCTCAGACGCCGCAGATTCCAATGTGTGCAACGAGGTTGGATTTCACGGAAAATGTGCTGGACTGTTTTATGCCACAAAACTGAGAGCATTCTCCTTTTCCAGCAAAAACGGAGCTGAAGCTTTCAGTTTCTCGCAATGGCAGATGGTGAAAGGAGAGAAAGGCCGATCGAAAAATCCTTTCCAAGATGTTTATCCTTTTCAGTAAAACGAAAAAGAAAACAAATGCATATGGAGGTAGGGGGAGGAGGAATAAGTAGCCCTATCTTCTTTGTGACAGGCGGTGGTCGGGTATGTGGAAAACATGGACATCGTTTTGAGAAATAAAACATCTGATGAAATGTTTGGCATGAGATAGAGACTGCTGGTCATCTCAAGGCTCAAAATACTACATAAAACACCTTTATGCTGTTAGGTTACCCAAGTATCCTACATTAAGTGTTCTATCAGTGCACCTTTTATACGCAGAAATGCTTGGGTTGAATGTTAAGTGGCAAAGAGAAATCTCAATGACTGATTGGAACCTGGGAGGAGCAAACTGCCTGCATCACTTCCTTGTTCACCCCTTCTCTATCCTCCATTGCCCCTTCCTTTCATTCTGTCCTCACCCCCTCCTCTCTCCCTTCTCTCCCAGCCCATTTCTTCTCCCTCTCCACTGCCAGTCCCTACCTGTCTCATTTGCATAGGATGCCTTATTTGCATACATATGAGCTAAAGAGAAAGGGGATTTGTGTGCGGGAGAAAAGGAGAAGGAGAGGCAAGATATGCAGGCAGGCGGCGGCTGATGAAAAGAAATGAAAAAGAGCCCTTTCAGGAGGAAACTACGACCGCAACCTCTCTCTCTCTCCTCTCCCTCTTTTCCACCCTCTCTCTTTCAATTCTGTTCTCGCCCTTTAGGTCACACCTTAGAGAGCTCCTGCGAGGGCCCCATTAACGTGAAATATCAGACAGAGACAGAGAAAGTAAAGAAGGTAAAAGAGTAGAGATAACCGATAAAAGATCGGATGCAACATGGGCCAAAAACGAAAGAAAAAACAGAGAGACAGAGAGAAAACACATAGATAAATAGAGCAAAGGAGCTTGTACCACATCGCCCATCTATCCCCTGCAGCAGCCTGGCTCGGTGTTACCGCGGTGTTGTTGTTGCCGTGGTGGCGATGGATGGTTGCCTCGGCAGAGCAAAACTGATTGGCTGTGAAGCAAAGCCCCCCTTTCTGTATGCCCCACCGGGCTGGCTCTTTCCCTCTAGGAAGGACGGCACACAGCAGACCCCTCCCCCTCACCATGCGTGCACACACACACACACACACAAACATTAAATATGTACAAAGACACTGAAGATATAAAAGCACATCCTTACGCATACATAAGACCTGTAGAAAGAGTGTACAGAGGTGACCACACAAACACACACATCAAACACAGACAAACAATGTTTTGATATGATTCACACGTACTGCTCAGAAGTATTCGAACCAGTTCAAACGGGCAAACCCACATGCACACACGCACTCACGCACACACATACATACACGCGTGCACACACACACACACACAGACACCCGGCAGCCTCTGTAATATTAACAGCCTCCATCCCCCCCTTCTCGTCTCCACATCAGGCCAGCCCAGATGCATCCCATACAATCTGTCCCTGATTGCACACAAACACTCCAACCCCGCCCCCCCGAACACATCGCACACACAAATACACACACATACACACACAAACACATAAACAGGCATATTTATCCTGCTCGAGCCCGCTAATTGCATGTGTCTAATAACCTGGTGCAGATAGAAAACAGAGCAGTGCTCTCTCTCGTCTCTTGTCTCTCTGTGGACACGGTCCAGACGTGAGGCAACTGCAGAAGTCAGGGATATGAAAAGGCAGCAAGAGATTGGAGGAGAACAGACGTGTGTGTGTGTTTGTGTGTGTGTGTATGTGTGTTTGTGTGTGCGCATCTTCGTGTGTGTATGTGTGTGTTCGTCCTCTAGTCTTTGTTTGATCTTTCCGTCCGGGCCTGAAATGCTGCAGCGCACCAGGAATAATAACTTTCCTATCAGTCCACCCACCCACACACATGCATGCATGCACACACACTCATAGAAAATAAAAAGCACCCATCAAAACACACGCATTCCCTTACTCACATGCTGACACCAGTCTTTATATGTATGTTTGTGTCTATGTGCGCACACACACACACACAGGCGTATGCAATCATTCATGCGTGAGCCATCTCCTGTGTATCATCAGGATGGCGGTGGAGAGGACAGAGGGAGGGAAAGAGAGAGAGAAAGTGATGAAAGGTGGCAGGGGGTAAGGAGTGGAGATGAAAGCGGGGGGGGGGTGTATGAGGGTAAAAGGGCAAAGGAGGGATATGAGAGGGAGAGGAAAAGGAGAAACAAAGGGGAGAGGATACGCTGAAATGGGTTGAGGAAAAGAGGAAAGGACAGATGTGCTGACTGCTGATTGGATGGAAAACAAGAGGAAAAAAGAGAGAGTGGAGAGAGAGAGGGAGAGCCTGTCACCTCCAGTCAGCGGCTATTAGCGGCAGCAGCAGCTCTGAGACACCATCCCTCATTCTGCTCTGGCAGCGCTGGCACAATTAGACACACACACATGCACACACCTTCATGCACATGCTCATCCATCCGTCTTTTCCCTTCATGTGTGTGTGTGTGTGTGTGTGTGTGTGTGTGTGTGTGTGTGTGTGTGTGTGGGGCTGAGACTAATTGAGTGTGTGCGTGCGTCAGGCTGTGTCTGAGCTCAATGTTTTTCTCTCTGCCTCTCTGTCTCTGTCTGCTGTGTGTGAGAGTGTGTACAAAATAGAGAGACTTAGAAGAAGAGCGAATGTCCTTGTGTTTGATATGCGTGTGCATCTGTGTGTGCGTGTGTGTGTGTGTGTGTGTGATTCTGCCACTGAGGGCCCTGTGCCCAGGCCTGAGAGTGAGTGATAGAGTCCATGCCAACTTGAGCTGCATGCCACAGTCTCCACGCCTGCACCCGTGTCCCGCCACTGCCAGCACCACCCTCCGCCTCCTCCTTCGCCTCCTCCTCCCTCATCTCCGTCTCTCTCCTCGCTCTGTATCAATCTGCTGGCCTCCGCTCCTCCTCTTCCTCCTCCTCCTCCTCCTCTTCCTCTTCCTCCCCTCTCATCCTTTCTAGGTTTTTATCTCTCTGCTCACGCTCTTTCCTCATCTCTCTTTTCCTCTGTTTTGGCTAAATTGCTCCGTCTTTAGCTCTGTCTCCCCAGCGTACTGTTTTTTTTTTTTTTCTTTTTTCCTCTCATTTAATGCCTGTGACCACTCCACCCAGCCCTCTCATCCTCACATCTTTTTAACAGTTGAAGTGCTACCTGCCCTCCTCTAATTTCTCACATCCCTGTCGTCTCTTGAGATCCATTTGTCTTCCAGAAACCGCATTTCATCACAGTCTGTCTTTTTTATTATTTTACCTACACATCTCTTTTTTTCCCTTCACCTCAGGATAAACCCCTTTCTCTCTGTTGTTCACTTTCATCTCCTCTTCTACATCTATTATTTATTTTCACTGGCCACCACTAGTGGCAGCTGTTTCCCATTTTGCTGTCCATTCATAACCCCATAATCCGTCCTCCTCCCTCCTCTCTTTTTACCTCTCTCGATCTCAGAGATGTCTGTATTTAGGGCTCTCCATCCCTCTCATCAGAGTCCTCATTATCCAACCCCCCTTCCACAACTCTCCTCTCCTTCCTTCCTTCCATTCCCTCTTTCTTCTCCTCCCCACCCTCTCTCTCCTCCATCACCTGCTTCTCAGCGGTGTTTCTCCTCATTTCCATATAACCCGACAGCCTTCAGGACTGCATGCCTTGCTTGCATCTGCACCAACTGAGGGGAGCACATGTACGCACAAATTTGAAAGCATACGTACCTTCAAACATACATACACATACATCACAGGAATATACGGGTCAAGGCAAGCACATGAAGAATTGATGTGGTTGCACACCCACACAAACACACATTCATCCAGGGTATAATGAGATTTTGCCCCCACTGTATTCTCCTCTCCGTCTTCCGAGCAATATCTCTACAAATTTGTTCACAATCATTATTTATATATGTAATAAAAACCATTTTAGTGGAAAAATTAGACAATGCTAAGTCCTTAAAACCATTTGTCGCTTTAATTTATCCACTTTTTTCCAGTTTTGGCACTGCATGTATTTCAGCATCATTTCATACACAGAGAGCTATTAATTGAGTGAATGAGGCCTATTCTCTCCCCCAGCTTCCCCTGCACAGCTAGTGAGAGAGAGCTGAGGGCTCTGCTGAAGTGCACAGGCTGATAAAAATTAGAGCTCACTGGATAGATGGGCTGTGGGCTGCTGACCGCTGCCTTTTCTAGGCCAGTTAGCCGGGAGAGAGCTCATTAAGCCTAACTGGAGGTGGAGGTGGTCTGCCTTGTTAGGATGTGTGTGTGTGTGTCTATTGTCTCTTGCGTCTGTGTACGTTTGATAATTTTAGCTACAGTTGTGTGTTTCCAGGCTCATTTTAAAGTGTGTATCTGTGTGTCAGTGTTGTACGTGCGCAGAGCAGAACAGTGTTACATGAGGCACACAGCGAGAGAAAGACAAAAAAGTCGGGAAGAGAAACTGCTTATTAGGCCACCACTGACTATGTGTGTGATTCATGCAGAGTGAAAGAGAGACAAAGACATAAAGAGAGAAAAATAGAGAGAGAGAGAGAGAGAGACAGAAACAGAAAGAGGGAGATGGAGATGGATCGAGCAGTGAACTAGGGCGGCCCAGGATCAGGCAGCTTGCAGGATGGCTGTCTGCTGTCCTAAGGGAAAGGGCTAGCTTGTTATTTTAAGGAGGGTGACTCTGGCACTCACCTCGCATGGAAAAAAATAGGGACACATACACACACGCACATAGAGGCACACACCTACACAACTTATCTCTGTGCAAATGAAGCTGACGGCACATGGCGCACCAGCTAACACATCACCTCAGAGGGCTTATCTGTCTCAGGTAATGGTTGAGCTCGATGCTGCTGCGTATGTTTGCCTCATCATATAAACCTGGGGACGACACTGCTGGTACGTAGAGCCCATGGGAGCATCATACAGTATGTGAGTGTGTGTCCCTCTCCTAGCATAATGTATGAACATCTCAAGTGTGTATTTGTGTGTCTGAACACATTTAACCACATGTTGGTAAGTTCAAAAAGGTGCAAAAACAATCCCATGCAAGCAGTTTTTCATGAACATGTAAGAAGCCTGTATGCCTGTGAGGGGCCGTCTGCGTATGATGACGTGTGTGTGAGTGAGGCAGTAGTGCCTGTGCAGCCTTGTGACTTAGTGTCTGTGACATTTGACATACCACAGTGCCTGCAGTTCCTGCTCTATGGGACTGGGGCTGCTCTCTGCTAGCTTGGCAACATGCCTCGGCTTGCACTCGTCGCATCGCATCTCGTCACATCATAAGTCATCTCATCACGTCACATTTCCTTTCTCTCATTCTTATATTCTCTTTCCTCTTCATTCCTTTGCCTTATCTTCTTTTTGTTTTCATCTTTTTTTGTTGCTTCAGTTTGTGTTTTGATCTCGTTCACTTTCTCTCTAATGCTTCTATTTCTTTCTAAAGCTTGTTCTGTCATTTTCTCGTTCTCCTTCTGCATTGCTCTCTATCTGAGCCTCTGTCTCTTTCTCTCTCTGGCTCCCCTTTTTCCTCCCATCTCATTTCCTCTCCATCTTTTTTTTCCCGCCACATCCCCTCCTCTGTGTCACATCTCATTCTCTCTCCCTCTTTTTGTCCAACTTTTTCTCATTCTGCTCTCATTTCCTTTCCCTCTTCTCTGTCTGTCACCCTGCATACACTCTATCCCTCTCCCTTTTGTCTGTTTCTATATTCCATTCCCTCTTTTTTCTATCTCTCTCACTCCTCTTTTCTTCAGCTGGTGCTCAGCTCACACTGGGCCAATTAAAGCCTGCATCAGTCCACTCCTGTAGGCTCAATAATACATAGCAGGTAAGCTGGAGTTCTATTAAGCAAGTGTATGTGATAGTGTGTGTGTGCGTGCATGCAGGTTTGTTTACAAAGAAAGCCTTGGAAGGGTCAGTTTACGGGTCTTGGTGTGTCTGTGGGTGTGCATCACACACACACACACACACACACACACACACACACACACACACACACACACACACACACACACACACACACATACACACACACACATACACACACACATACGCACACACTTTCACACTTCTTGCCTAAACCTAAACCTAACCCTTACCCTAACCCTAATCTTAACCACTGACCCCAAAATCCCAAAAATCAGTGGACATGGCTTTTGTCCTCAATTGCACAAACTATCCCCAATCAACTGGTTTTAAGTCTGGTGTGTGTCCCTGAAAGTGACTTAAGTCAGACCCACACACACACACACACACACACACACACACACACACACACACACACACACACACACACTCACACTAACACACACACACATCTGCTCAGCGAGAGGGCCCGCCGTGCACGCTCCCTCGGCCAACAGATAAACAAGTGTGCTCGCATCTCCCGGGAAGTAACCATGGTAACCGTCTCTCCCTCTCTCTCTCTCTCTTTCTCTCACCCTCTCTCTCACTCTATCTCTCTCCCTCTCCCTCTCTGACTGAGCTGCCTGGTTGGCTGGCTGTCCTGGAGGCAAGACAATAGCAGGTTTCAAGGCCAATGTCACTTTTTTCCTCCCTGCCTCCCTCCCTCCCTCTCTTGCCAAACAAGAAAAGGGGGGGCAAGGGGGAGACAGCTTCCTGTATTGATAAATGTGATGTCACAGGTGGGGCAGCAGCCATGCAGAGCGGCGCGGGGGAAACATAAAAAACAACGACGGATTCAGCGAGATTTTGCAATCCCCCTCCTGCCCCCCCACGCCTCCCTCTCTTCCTCTTTTTGTATAATGTGGCCAATTGCCTTCTTCCCTTTGTAGGGCGTGAGAGGAAAAGGGGATTTCATGCAGGCTAACTAAGCCCCTAATCCTCTGTTTCATGCCGTCTCTCTCTCTCTGTTTATATATATATATATATTTCTGTCTCTCCCCCTCTCTCTCGATTTCTGCTTTGCTGGGACTTGTGCCTTTTTAGTGGGGTGCAGTGATGGGGGGAAGTATTCAGATTATTTACCTAAGTAAAAGTAGCAATACCACAATGTAAAAATACTCTATAATGAGTAAAACTTCTTTATTCTGCTTTATAAAAATGTGCTTTACATATCAAAAGTAAAAGTTCTCATTATGTAGCAGAACGGCCAGTGTCAGTGTTATATTATTATGTATTATTCGATTGTTATTACAAATTAATTCAAGTATAAGCATCATTTTGATGCTGTAGATGGTTGCAGTGAAGCTTATTCAAACTGGTGTATATACTGTTTAAATCAATATTAATGCATCATATTTTATAAACTGATCATAAATTTTGTTTGTTGCAATTTAACTACCTGTCAGATGTAGTGGAGTAACAAGTACAATATTGCCCTTGGAAAAGTAGTGAAATAGAAGTGTAAATATTGCATAAAATGGAATTAGTATTAGAAGCATTTTAAGTGCCTCATACTTGTACTTTATTTGTTACACTCAGCCACTGGTGAGGTGGAGTGATACTCCTAAAACGAAAATGTGAGAGAGGCCTTTGCTGCAGTGCTCCGTCAGTGTCTCTCTGTCTCTCATGTCTTTCTCACCTGTTCTGAATGATGGCAAAAGCCTCAGACAATCATTCTGTCCTGAACGTGTGTGAGAAGGCAAGAGAGAGAGAGGGAGAGAGCTGTCAGCCACTCTGGCTAACCATCTAATAGGTTGCCATACTGAACTGACATTTGAAGGCTACAGGAGCATTAGTCTTGAAATGAAAAAGAAAGATGAGAGAGAAAGAGAGGGAGAGAGACGGGGGGAGAAGGATTGGATATGCAGCGAGCGTGCTGTGGAGTCGGCGGCCCTTATCAATGCATCTGTCTATCCATCCGCACCGCGCGGCCTCATCTCCTCTATGATCTCCACCCACCCCAGTCCTCCGCCTCCTCGCGCCATCCCTCACCCCTCTCTCTCTGACTATCTCGCTCGGAGAGAAGAGAAGGGAAGGACAGAGATGAAAGGAGGAAGAAGCGGGAGCGAGCCAGAGAGGGCTGAGTGAGCGCATAAGGGATAAGAGCCAAGGACAGAGAGAGAGAGAAAGAGAGAGAATCTTAGATGTTTAATTTACGGTCTTGCCTGCAGCAGACAGATGTGTGGGATTGGAGGAAGACAGAAAAATAGACACCGAGATAAACAGACAGCAAGATGGACAAGGAGACATGCAAATAGACACACAGACAGGCAGACAGACAGAAAACAGGAAGGCCGTCTAACATCTTTCTCTTTCTGACAGCACCTATTGAGCCACCTTTTACCAAGTGGAGCGATACCAAAGACTTGAACCTCTCACAGTCCTTTTACCCTCAATTTATCTTTTGTCATTCGTCAATCCTTTTTTCTCTAGCCCCCTTTCACGGTTCCCATTTCAATCTATTGTGACCCATCAAAGGTAATTTATTTTAAATTGCTGCACCACGGTGATCTGAAGTGAAACCGCATTGGTGCGTTGCTTTGGTCTGGTTATAAGCACAGTATGGCCTCTGGAGCTGTATGAAAATCAACCACAGTCATCACGTGTAGTTGCATATAAACAACTGAGGAACTAAAAATCACTCAGGAAACACGGCAGGAGGACACAAAGTGATGTTTAATGCCACTTTGTTGGTTCATTTCTATAGTTGGATCATATAGTTGATGGATGATTTAACTGCAAAATAAGAACATTCTACATTTGGTAAGAATAGTAGTACTGTTATGGTATGAATTCTTGGATAAAACTAATTCAGAGCAGCATGAAGATTAATCTGAGGCCAATAGTTTTAGTAACTTTCTCACCCTCAGCTATTATTCTGCATAGCTAGACAAATTAATAGTCATTTTCTTCTGCCAGTGTGACTAAAAAGGTCTTGAAGTTCATTTATACACAAATACCATCAAATACTGAGTCATATGTCTTTAAAGATCTAATCTCATGCTTTTTGTCTGAAAGTTCTGTGTTAGTACATTTACATGGAATCTCAAAATGCAGGATTCAAGTTTGAATACTTTCAATGTGGGGAATTTGCTTTGCTGAGTTCATATATAAAAAAGAAATTCTATAACATGGCAACAGCAGAAGACATTAAACAAATAGTAAAAATGACAACTGGAAAGAAGTAAAAACTTTGTGCAGTAGAGGTCATATCAGGAAAATGACTCAAAAAGTAATATAGCACTAATTTGAACCATTTTTGAATATCTTGAAGTCAAAATAAATATTCTAATGCACATTCGAGATACCATTTCCAAATTCAGAAAACTCCAACAACGTGCAAAGAAGTGTGACATGATTGACACAGAAATATAAACAGCAAGCCCTTTGCAAAAAAAAAAGATTTTGCATGCCACTGTGTGTGTTTGTGTAATATAGCAACTGCCACTTATGCTGTAATTAATTGCCACTGATTGTCTTAGGAAGTGCATGCAGACCCTCATACAAACTCTAATTTCCCACCCGCCCTGGGCTATAATAATTGGTCACACACACACACAAGCACACACATACAAATCTGCAGATAAGTCTGTGTGTGTGGCTCGCATTGGGTGGTCAGACAAACAGAAAGACAGAATGGCTAGCAGACTCACGAGAGATTTTGATAATTAACTTTGTAATGAGGTGGAGGAGACAGAGTGCATGTACGTACATGTATGCATGTGTGTCACCTAAGCGTGTGGTTGTCTGTGTCTCTGGCTTCGTGTGCGTGTCCATGCATTGGTGTTTATCGAGGGCTGTAAAAGTTAGTTGTTGATGTGTATGTGTATGCATCCAAATCTGTGCGTGAAAGTGTGCGTGTTTGCGTGCGAGTGTGTGTGGGGAGGTGATAAGCACCTGAGCCCTGAGGCTGCCTTCAGATTTCCCCTCACGTCCTCGGTGAAATCAGCCCAATCACTGCACTGTCATCTGCCTGCCACCAGAGAGAGGCCTGCGCTGCATACTGACAAGCTCATTTGCCTAGCAGTGAGTGCGCGCGTGCACACACACTCACACACACACACTAACACACACACACACACACACACACACACATACACGCACATGCACAAGCACTCACTCACATATGCCCACTAGGCCCTCCACTTTCTCCCAAAATTGAGTTCAAACAAAACTACTATGGGAGACATTTGTTGGATCTATTTTTTTTTTGCAAGGGAGAGAAAATGTTTCCTTCTTGATTTGTACCCAAATTGAAGTGTCATTGTTTACAAGAGGGATGGCCCGCCTGCCAGCTAATGCTTTAACCCTGACCACATCATCAAATAACTTATTATTGCTCAGATAAATGCCCTTGCTAGTATGAGTTGCATTAATATTTTATCCGTTGAGGGAGGCAGATAAAGCTTTGCATTGATTTTAAACACTTGCTGTGATTCCGTTATTATCACCACGCTGAGAAAATTTTAACAAGTAAAACTCCATCACATGCGGCATGCACACTGCTGAAACCACAAGCACACGTTCACAGATGCAAACACATACTGCAGTAAACACAGACACTCTCCCTACCCCCTCACACATTCACTCACAAACACACACTCGCATATTGGTGTGACATCCTCGTGACCTAAAAATGTCCCCAAAGCAAAATACAGGGACAGACAGTGGCACAGTGGAGCGCATTAAGACTGAAGCAGGATGTGTGCATGTGTGTGTGTGTGTGTGTGTTCGTGTCTGGGAGTTTGCTGGTGTGCATGTGTGAGAAAGAGAAAACATGCAGAGTGTATTAATTCTGCATGTGTTTATGTTCTGTGTGTGTTTCGGTGCATGCATGGTGGCAGAGGCCACGCAGAGTGCTGTTCTCCTGTCAGTGCGATTAGAGGGCTGCACAAACATGGCGAGAGGGGAGAGAGGGAGACAGAGAGCAAAAGAGAGAGAGAGAGAGAGAGAGAGAGAGAGAGAGAGGGAGGGAATGAGGGAGAGATAGGGGAGAGGGGGAGGGAAGAGGGGATCCTCAAGGGAGGTGATGGAGGGAGTCTTCAAAGAGCACGAGGCCAGGCCAGTGGACACATACGGTATTTTGTGTACAGTGAGGTCATGAGGTCATTTCAGCCCTGGCTAACCCCTCACGCTACTGTTAAAGTTTCAGTTTCACATGAGCACAACACTCATCTACACACACTCACACACATGTCACCTTGTCCTTCCTTCCTAACCTCAAATGAGGCGGCGGTTGTGTGTGTGTGAGAGCATCCTATATGTGTGTCTGTGTGTTTGATGAGAGGTTTCCATGACAACAACAGCACCGGCAACCCCCATGGGCTCATTTACATATTCAAGTGCAACAGTGTAGTTGAATTACAGCCGGAAATTGAATGGCTCAATCAATAGAGTGGTTTAGAAGGGGAGGAGGGAGAGATGGGTAATGCATGGATGGAAGGAAGGAAGGACAGAAGGAGAAGAGAAGAAGGAGGGGGAGGGTTCGAAGGGGGTGGTGCTGTTAGCTGACAGGAAAAGAGGGATGCAGATGATGCAATGGGCCATCATTTTGTGTATATCGCCGTGTGTGCCCCCCTCTTTTCGGACGACCCATTTTTATGGTCCTCCAGTGGTTAAAAGGGACCTAGAATGGATTGTGAGAGATGATGTGTGTGTGTGTGTGTGTGTGTGTGTGTGTGTGTGTGTGTGTGGGGCGGTGGCAAAGACAGCCGTCGTTTTCCTGTTGAAGCTGTCAGTGACATTCAATGCCCACCTCCTGACACTTCCATCACCACATTACACACACACACACACACACACACACACACACACAGAAACACTGCAAGTCCATTTAAGGGAGAAGAAGGGAAATACACAGGCTAGAAGACAGAAATTGACACATACCAGAAAACTCCAAGAAAGCATTTTAAACCGTTCTATTGTACTCATTTGAACTCTAGTGTAGTGTCATCTGTTTTTGTTGAGGTTGGGCGATATGACGATATACACTGTGAGAGAAATAAAAATGTGTCAAAAGTCAGAGGTATACTCTACCTTAATTTTTCCAATTCGCCAAAATCTGACATTCACTTTGATTTTATTTACTAAACATTGTCATTCATAGGAACATTATAAGGGCACTAAGGCCTTGACTTTTGCACAAAACTACAGTAATTCTATTCCTGTACTAACTTTAAGTCATTTGAAAAACAGGGTGGATCACATGTGGCCAGGCACCAACATCTTCTGCTGACCGCACAGCTACATCGGGGACACGATACCCGTGGCCCACTTTCTGAAAGACAACCTGCTCTCTCTCCTCCGCTGTACGTCTGAAGGCCAAAGACCATCTTAGCATCAGCATGCCATGGGGAAAAGTGGATCAATCAAGGTTTTATTATGATGAGTGAGTTAGGTAGGTGTGTGGAGAAGTAAATGGCACTACATTATGCAGTGCAATAACTTTTCATAACAGGGAGCAGCCGCAAGAGGCTAGCAGCACAACAAGATGTTTACATAAACAGAAAGGGGAGGATGCTGACTGTGTAGATTTTGTGGAGTATGGGTGTATGTGGGTGTGTGCATGTTGCAATAGCACAATGTGTTTGTGCTTTGTATGTATAAAATCTATGTTTTTCACATAAATTTGAGTGTTTTTCTTTCTTTAACTAGTGCATGTTCATATTGGTCTCTGAATTTGGATGTTTACATATGTGTCTGCATACGACTGTGTGATTTTGGTGCAGTGGCATAATGGAATGCCAGGCTGAGGACGAGACTGTTATCAGCAGTTGCTGTGACAATGGAGCCCCAGTGGTCACAGGGACAGAGGAGTGCGAGGAGAGGAGGAGGAGGAGGAGGAGTAAGAGCAGCATGGGGGAGGGGGTAGAGTCTGCTGGAGGAATCAGTGATGGAGAAAATGGATGGGGGGGGGGGGCACTAATGGCCCGAAGACACAGCTGGATGCAGACACCCAAGGACAGAGAGACCGAAAGAGTGAGACAGACAGAAAGCGAAAGAGAGAGAGAGAGATGGGGGGGGGGGGGGGGCGACAGAGACGGTGTGGGGAGGTGTAAAGATGATAAAAATAGAGGGGGAGAGAGAGTGCAAGAGCGGCGTCTCGTCATCGCAACAGACGAGGGAGGGAAGGTTATTTTTCTGTCATGCCTTTTGCATCTGTTTGCCCTCCATGGCGAACATATACACACTACACGCACACACAAACAAACACACGAGCACTGCTGCCATACACGTCAATAAATTATCCATGGAACAATGGCGGCTCTTCACATTAATGAACATAAACGAGAGGACAAAGATAGAAGGCTGAGGCTAAAACAGCATGAAATTCTCTTCAGTTGATTGCCTTCAGTTCCAAACATTCATGACAATAATTACGATTTGATTAAAGGATCGTCAATTATCCTTCAGTATTTTCCTTGTTGATGCATCGGGGATGTTATCAGGTGACATCATAACCATTAAATATGCATTTCCACCCTAAAATACCTGAACTCTCACTAATCAGTAAGAGTACCCATACCACAGTTTATTTCCTACATTACCCACAACCCCCTGGATCATCTCACCATTAGCACCTCAGCTGTTAACCTTGACGATGACATTATGCACGCTGAATATATTAACAGAGAAAAGGTGTGCGCGTGTGTGTCTACGCACGAGCATGTGACTGCTTGAAAGAGGCAGGAATATGCAATCATGTGTCATCCTGAAAGTGAGATAGAAGGGTGGAGAGGGGAAGAGTGATAAAAAAGAACAGACCCAATAATGAAGTGTAATGGGGGTGAGAGTGGGATGCTGAAAAGGGAGAAGAGTGAAAGTGTTAGATTAGCAGATGTGTGCTAAAGATGGAAAAAAAGGCGGAAGGGAAAAAAGGAGGAAGGGAGAAAAGAGGCAGGATTATGGGAGAGAGGGAGGAGGTGTGGTGTAGATGTTGACGGAGTGGTGGAGCGAATGATGGAAAGACTGAAACAGAAAGCTGAGACATACTGCAAGAGAGGGAGATGTCTGTGTGTACACGAGCGAGAGGAAGAGAGTGAAAAAAATAGGCGGGGGGAGAGAGGAAGAGCATAAAAGGTTAAAGAAAGGGATGCTGGGGAGAGAAAGATGGGTAGCGGAAGAGGCAGAGAGAAACAGTGAAAGATTGAGGCACTGAGAGAGAAGATAAAGAGAGTGAGACGGGGTAACTCAAAAGAGGAAGGGAGGAGGAGGGGAAGAGGCTGCAAAGCAGAATGCTATATTGAAAGATGGAGCTGTTAAGGGGAAGAGGTGGAGATACAGGGAAGGATGGAGGGAGCGAGAGAGATCTAAGGGGAGGAAGGGAGAGTATGTGGAGGGGTGTCCTATTTCTTTCCCTTGTGAGAGGAAACAGCCTTTGCAAAATAACACAAAAATAAAAAAGTATAAATACTACTACCCTAAAATTACTTAGCCGTCTTGCTCCTAATATACTGACGAAACCAACAATGCCTTAGTCTGTTTCTTAATACTTTTGCTGCATTCATGCAGTTGGCAGAATTGGATGAAGTTTAAAACCTCCTGTTATTCTGACTTGGGGGTGTTCACAAATTATTTCAAGGTGGTTACCCCTACTGCCAACCTTGAAATCACCATCGTTCAAATAGCCCAAATTAGCTAATTTTGCAGCGGTTCATTAACAGGTGAAACCAGATACAAGCAATCTGTGCATAGCTTCTTTTAAATGAGTTCAGTCGATTGTATTAGTGTCAATATTGAATTTCCTTGCCAGTGATGGAGGTTTTGCAGCCATTTCGCCACAGGTTTGTTGACACTTCCATAGTTCTTTTCACCAAGCGGGAGATATTATCGCTGTCAGAAATACCCAATATCTTCGACTCGGAATCACAGGGTTGAGGTAGACGTATTTTCTGACTCAGAAACTCATACAATAATTATGGTCTAAATGATATGACGTGAACACAGCATTTCCGACTTACCTATCCTGCCTGCGGCACTCAGCCTCGAGCCCATTTTTTCCTACTGAAGACATAAATCTTTAAAAATGGCTCACAAATACAAAATTTTATGTCTAGAAAAGGCTTGGTAATTCCCTTAAACAGCTAGGCACTGCAGCTTTTAGCTAATGTTACTCAAGCAGGAGCAAAAAATGCATTTTTGGGGACTATTTTTAGCTGCAGATTAACACATGCTAGTGAGTGTTTCCGGCAGCAGTACAATGTATGTGAGATCGACTCAAAATAAACTACAGTGATGTGTTCATGCTAATGAAGTGACACATCACCCAGTGCAACAGTGTGGCTTTCTTATGTGATTTTAATGGTTTTTGGACAACAATGGCACTCTATGGCACAGAGGAATTGTATATTATACTTTTGCCACGCAGACAATAGGATTAAATCACTGTTGGTTTTGGTCTTTTTCACAGAATTTGTTGACAAAAATACAGAATATCAACAGTCTTGTCCTTTAAACATAAATCTGATGCACTAGCTCATCTTTGCTCCAGTTCTCTGTGTGCAAGCTGGGTCTGCACTTTTATTGTGTGTGTGTGTGTGTGTTGGTGGATGTCAAACCACATGAATAAATATGGCCACAGAGATAGCCCAGGGTTTGTTGACTGCTCTGATGTTTAAATTTGTGCTGTGGCTTCTCCCAGTAAAGCTTGTGAACTCACTCTCTGATTCAACCTAACATGCTAAAAGCAACACAGGGTCAATTCTAACCTATTATAATTTAATGCTGGAGGGGGGGAACTGCTTAGGTAGCTGTGAATTGTTGCCAACCATAGCTAATTCCACCACCCAGATGACTAAGCTAGTTGTTTTTCAAGAAGATCGATGTGTGCAAGAGTGTTAGATGGCGCTTCATGCTAATAACATCGACAAAGATTTTGGTATTAGCCAGCTAAGCTAATGCATTCTAATGCATTCCCTGCCGCTTGTCTGTTCTCCAGCCGGTATAAGTGTGTAGCATCCTGTCTGACTCACGGAGATCTCATTACAGATCTCTCAGGCCGTACAAACCCCTGTCACTGGCCTCCCCCCCTCCATCCATCCATCTCTCGCTTGTCTGATCCATCTCTCTCGTCTCTCCTTGCCCCTCTTCTATCCTCTACGGTCTTTTTAGTATGCATTGCTATGTAGCCTATGGCTGCAGGTGAGAGTCGATGCTTATGCATGAGTCCCTGTGACTGTGTGTGTGTGTGTGTGTGCGTGTGAGTGCATGTGTTTGTTGGTATGGGTTAGTGAGAATGCATGTGTTGGCGAAAGAGTGTGTATGCATGTAAATCCAAGCTTGTGTGAGTGTGTTCCTCCATCATAAAGAGAGATACGGTTGAGTGAATTGGAACTTGATCTTGATTTTGCTTGCATGCACATGCATGCACGCACAAACATGCAAGCAAATGCAAACTCTCACACGCACACACACACATGCACACACACACAAACACACACACACACACAAAACACGCACTTGTACACACTGAGTGCTATATTGTGGCATTACAGATGGCTTCTCTGCAGCCCAGCTGTGCTTTGCGCATATTTGACTGTGTGTGTTCGTGCATGTGTATGTTCCTGTAATTGTGTATATGTGCACGCACATGTGTGATTGATCACTATTCATATTCCCTCCCAGGTGCTTCTACTATTCAGCAGCCCTCACTCTCTTTCTCCCTTTCTTTCTCTTTTTCCTCCCCTTCTTTGTGTAAAGGCTCAACACACGTGGTTTTATCTCCACAAAAGAGATGATAGGTATAATAAAGCAATATTAAAGCACAGAATAGCCTGGCAGCTCCATTCTCCGCATTCATTATGTTTTGCTCACCACAGCGGAAATAAATCCTAACAAGTGAGATAATTGATGATATCAAATTATAATTTAATTTCAAAATTTGGTTTAGGCTTATCCCTCATCTGAGCCTCAGGTGACTGTGTTTTGTGTGTGAACATGTGAGTATGCGTGCGTGTGTGCTCTCATCCTGGCTACCATGGCTACGACTAGGTCAGTCGATAGACATCTGAGTGAGAGAGGTCATTAGCGTCTCCCTCATGTTTTCTCTGCATGAGAACATTAGCAATTAGCCAGATCCTGACTATACGCCTGCTCGCTCCTCCAGTCTGGGTGGCTGAACAGCACACCTTGGGGATCTAGATCACAAGCCAACATGAAGTCTGTCTCTGACGTCTGTGTCATGATTTGTTTATATTTTTTCACTTGGTGTTTTGTTCTTGGAAGAGTTTGGTTGATTTAGCGCAGCTCACCATGTGAGTTGTGTACCGTTGGACCCAGTTTCTTAGGGGCTTTTTTTGCTCTGTGCCGAACCTTGACTGTTAGTTGTTAGCATTTGACGTGTGTTTGACGTCTGAGGTGTGTGTGTGTGGGGGAGGTGGGGGGGTGGGGGGTAGGGGGGTGCATATGTGTGTGTATCCAAGGTGATGGGCCAGCTCTGACAATAACACTGATAAAAAAAATCTCCTCTGCCCCCGCACTACACCCACCTCTGCAATGCCGCAACCTCTTTCTCAGAGAGACAGAGAGAGAGAAGAGAGGAGAAAAGCAAACAGAGGGAGAGAGACAGATAAGAGAAGAAAGCAAACAGAGAGAGAACAGAGGATGAAAAGCGGAGAGATGCTGAACAGCAAACAAAAATAGCGATGGAGGAAGAGAAACAGTAGGAAAACAAACTGAGGCTCCATTATCACACTGAACGCTGCCTTTGACTTTGTCTGCCATCCACATACCAATGCACATTGTTAACTACCACCCCCCCAAACCACCAGCCCTCCTATCACCACAGCAACGCCCCATTGTCTGTGCCCGTCAGCATGCCAACGTGCCCACCGTACCCAGATTTGGCATCAGGCCTGTGCCAAGCACTTTCAGATCGCACAAGGAGAGAGCGACGTTCATTCACTTCACTGCCTGCTTGCCTGCCTGCCTGGCTGGATGGCTGGCTGTGTGGCACTGGTTGCTATGGAAGCTAATTCACAGGCGGAGAACTCACTTTGTGTCCGTAGCACGGAGGCAGTCAAGCAAAACATACACACACATTCAGGCACGCACATACTGTATAGATGTAAGCAGACACACACATGCAACCTAGCAACAGCATTGAATATAGGGTATGGCTAATGTGCTCAGTGGGGACTCGAGGGGACATTTTTCAACGTCCTTTGGTTCCTCTTCCGAATTCATTCACATTGCAATCATACAACCAAAGGATTTCTAATACTGTGCTTTACTTGGTTAGCGAGACAACAGGTCAAAGTTCAAAGAAAGATAATTACGTATTTATGTGTCAGAAGAATGTTTCTACACCTGAGCTATGCTGCCCACTGACCTTAAACCTGCCCAGTGGGTGGATGCTCTTCAGCATGAATTCCTCAGTAACACATTTATCTGTTAAGCGGCATGTGGGGAACTGAAGAGGTTTAGCAATATAATTTCATAACAAATCCATAAGTGGAAATAAAATGTTTATATTATAAAGGTGAAATGTTTTATTTGTGGGTTTTAAAGTAACATGAGAGAATTTGAAGTGAAAAGTTATCCTTTCATACAGATTTAAGGTTGTGTGTACCTGTGTGTGTGTGTGTGTGTGTGTGTGTGTGTGTGTGTGTGTGTGTGTGTGTGTGTGTGTGTGTGTGTGTGTTCATGCCTTGCATCATATGATGGGGAAAGGCATTCTGTAAAGCAGAGAGGCAGTTGGCTAAGCCTTGAATGCTTTCCCCAGAGAGTCTCTTCTATTCTAACCCACATCCGCCAACGCATAAACACTAACACATGGATGGTATCTACACACACACACACACACACACACACACACACATACACATACATTAATTTGTGCATGCATATACTCAAAAACTCCCGATCCTGCACTTGTTTATAACTCCCAGTGTTATTTTATGCAACAAAGCTCAGTTGGGATCATAGAGTTCTTCTGTGTTTCTCAATCCAATTCAATAGGCTTTATTGTCATGAAAGTTTTGAGAACAATGTTGCCAAAGCATCAAAATTCACTTTGTCCAAATATTTGGACAGTAAAAAACAGTAATAACATAAATACATTAACACATTAAGATTGATATATTTCTTTGTCTTTCTTATGTACAACAGCGGCGTTCTATCAGTGCTATCGTGTCATCATTATAGCAGAAATAGCAGCAATACCAAAGAAACAAAACAAAACAGTGTTTATGTTTTCTTGCATGCGGATGCTTATTCAGGCTATGTTTAGGTAAATATAAGTGTGTGTTTTCTGTATTATATCATGGCAGAGGACATGTTCTGTAACATTTCTCCCTCGTAGTTCCTCTATCTGTCTCTCTCTGTTTCTGATCTCGCTTTTTCTCCCAGCATTATGTAACTCCAGCAGATGTTTGAAGGCACAGGAGGGGGGTAGGTGGGTCGAAACTTTTCAAAGTGCTGTTGTTGCAGCATGAATATAACAGTTTCTGGTTCCAGTACAATTTTTTGACAATTGCCTGGTCCCACCGCACACTTTCCCTCTAATTTCCACCTTTCTGTTTCTCTTCTCTCTTATGCAAATGCACACAAAGCAATCTCCATCTTTGAATTTTAGCCGTTTCTCCATTTTGTTCAAATAGTCAAAAACTGATTTTCTTGGTTTTATTTTGTTCCCCTGATTTGTCTTTCTTTCCCTTTACGTCTCACTGATCCCTGCTTTGGCGCCAATCTTTATTTGTTCCCCTCACCTCGTCTCTTCTTGTTTTCTCCATCTGCCTCTCTGACTTTTTTTTCACCCTTTCCAGTGAGATTTTCGTCTCTCTCTCTCTCTCTCTCTCTCTCTCTCTCTCTCTCTCCTCTGAAATCTCTCTTCCCCCTTTGCCTAATTTGTTTCTTCTCTCTTTCTTTCATTCTCCTTCTCGCTGGCAGACAGCTAAACAGCAGCGGGGCAGGCTTTACTTAGCAAGGCACTCATTTAGCTGAATGCACACACACACACACACACACACACACACACACACACACACACACACACACACACACACAAACACACACACACACACACACACACACACACACACACACACACACACACACACACAAACACACACACACACACACACACACACACACACTGTATACATGATCAAGTCTCTTAAAGCACACTCGAACTAAAATTACGGCCTTGCTTGCCCGTTATAGTACTGAACAGCTGTGCAGGCGAATAAAACTTTGCCCTGAAATTGCACACTCACCCAAAAACTTAAATAATAATAAGCATATATCATTCTCCATATGCTTGCAAAAGGGAAAGAGCGAGTGAAGTCACAGTATTATAAGTACCTTATTATAGGAGCAAAATCAGTCTGCTCCTCGATGATGCTTAGTGAAAGCCCTGATTATGCATTTCCTCAGTGTCAGTGTTGCACATATACACAGTATTGTTAGCTTTTGGAGTTAACAAACAAGTACCTGTATGTGATATTTCTCGTTGGAGCAAATGTATGATTTCTGATATGCTAGCACAGTGCCAACAGGTGTATTCTACTAACAAGCTGTCAGTCTCATAGACTGAATAAATAACATTGCACAAAAAGCATCCACACGTCTGTGAGACTTCGTACTCGCACATACACTTATTAGTACGCGCAAATGTGTTCATTACTGATCTTTTACAGGCATGATATATTCAGCTCTAATGAGGCACATTTGATCAAATGCTCCTCAGTGATGAAAGATGCCCCCCACCACCCTGGCTCCCCCCTTTTCTGTCTATTTGCAACAGCATTGCAAAGCAATGTTTACTTGCAGTAATGCTGGAAGGGAAGGATATGGTGCAGCAAAGGAAGAGGAAGGAACTGAGGGGGCAGAAGGAGAGAAATGAGGTGACAAAATGAGAGGAGAAGAGAAGGAGAGGAGAAGAGAAGAGAAGAAAAGAGAAGAAGAGCTGGCTGAGGGAGGACGGAAGGAAAGGATGGATGATGAGAGGAAGAGGATGAGAGACATGAAGGACAGTTGATGAACTGCACACAGCTGGACAGCAGCCAGATCCTTTTAATGAGCAAAGTGCTGCACCCAACACCTCGCACCTAATTACACACACACACATACACACACACATACACACTCTATTGCAAGAACCTTATTTTTGCCGTCCTCTCTCTGCAGCGTCCCACCATCCAGCACTAAGTACTCCCTCCAGATCAAACAAGCAGCACACAGTAACCAGCATACAGATGAGCCTTTCCTCTTCCCTCCTTCCCCCTCCTTACTTTCTCTCTCACTCTCATCACAACCTCTGTCTTCTCTTCCCTGCAGTAACCCCTTGCTCTTCTTCTCAACACCCCCAGCACCCCTCCCTCCCTCCACCTCAGCCCTCATTAGACAAACACACTGCACTGACACTGGCCTGGCTAGTCCAATAAAAACATATTACCTTCAAACTGCATTAGGCCCAAGTGCAGGCCAGACACACACACACATGGGAATGTATGAACACACACACACACACACACACACACACACAGACAGCTGTGCACACGAGCAGCTACTGTGTGTAATCAGATCTAGGTTAGCAGTCTTGGTATACTGTTCACTGGAACAGCGTGTACCCACCCTCTCACACTGCACTCAAGCTGAGCTCCTGGAAATGCGCTACATGTGTGTGTGTACGTGAGGTTGTATGATGCACATGAAAATGGAGGCCCTATTTACACCTGTGTGTGTGTGTGTGTAGATGCAGGGATGTGGAGAAAGTATTTGTGTTCTGTGTTGTCTGTTTGTATTAGTATACATCATGTCGCAGACATGTGTTTACATTTTGTGTTGGTTTCTATATGTGTACGCTTCATGTAATTACAGGTACAGGTGTTGTAAATTATAACACATAAGCTCATAACCTTTAGCCAAAAAAAAAAAAAAGAGAGTGGTTTGCCATCACAGAGTGCGTTATTTTTCATAAACATTTGGATCAGGATGGTATTACCCACATTATACCATGACCACTTGCCATTTGTTTATTTAGATTTTGGCGCAATACGTTCTTTGGACTATATTTGGGAGTAAGTACTTTAACCTTGTAACAGCTCGGCAGAGTTCCAGCTTTCATTTCAAACTGCGATTAGGCCTCTACATCAAAGTCACGCTGTTATCTAAAAAAATTGCACACCTCCTTGCCAGTCAGTATTGATACAGAGTGCATTATATTTCATAAACACATGAGTCAGGATGGTATTACCCAAATTATACCACTTTCCGTTTGTTTATTCATATTTTGGCATAAAACGTTCTTTAAATTGGTCTATATTTGGGGGCAAGTATGAGACAGCTGAGCCAAGTTCCACCTTTCATTTGGAACAGGCCTCTACATCAAAGTTATGCTGTTATCTGAATATATTGTACACCTTCTGGTCAGTCAGTATTGAATTTAAGTGAACTTTGTAAACATGTAGCAGCATAAGATGTTCATATGTTTAAACCACCATAGCAATGGAATCAGGAAAGACTCCTACTATTTATAAAAAGAAACAGGGACGGTCTTTCAATATGAATACAAATGGCATGCTATGAGTCATAGATGGACTGTCCACATTCATTAGCAGCTGACTGTGTTTGCGCGCGCGTGTGTGTGTGTGTGTGCTTTTTAATGACGGTGCTGTGGTCCGGTTGCTCCCTACAGCCCCGCTTGTGTTCGTGGCACTTCTCTTTAATGAGGGACAAACATTTTCTCTCTGTCTCTCTCTCTCTGGCTACCTAATAACCCCCCACAGTAAATAACCATGAGCCTCCGGGGCAATTAGGTGGGCACTTGGGGCTTATAGTGCGGTACTTGTAAAAGAACACACACTGACGCACACAAATGGAGACTACGGCAATCTAGTTAAAAATTGAGGCTGGAGTAATTGAGAAATCGGATTAAGACAAAGGGACAGATCAATGTAGAGACAGAAAGATTAAAAGTAAGAGGGGAAGACGTGGAGAGATAGATGACCATTCAGTCTTTAACAATGATCTTGGCTTGTCCTCTTCTCTTCCTTTCCCTGTCCTCAATCTGTGCAAACAGTCTATCATTTATCCTATTTTTGTCAAATTTTTTTCATCCTCTCCTCTCCTTGACCTCATATATTTGTTTTGGTCTGAGCGTGAGAGACAGAAAGAGGAAGGAAGGCAGAGAAAGGGAAAGCAAGAGAGGGGGAGAGACACAGAGGGGAGCTTTCACCTTTCATTTCACCATGGCAATGAGTTGCCAATTTCAGTATGCCCTTTACTGACCATCACACACACCTACACATACCTACACACAAACACACACACACACATACACACACACACACACACACACACACAGAAACCTGCTCTCCACACGCCTCCCAATCTCCATGATAATCAGCTTCCTTTCATTGTGTTGCATCATGCAGGGAACCCACAGTTAGTCTGAATGTGTGTGTGTGTGTGTGTGTGTGTGTGTGTGTGTGTGTGTGTGTGAAGGAGAAAAAGTCAGAGGAAAAGGAGAGTAGACTTTTAGCATTCTTTAGTGTGTGTGTGTGTGTTTGTGTATGTGTGTGCAGCAGCCCCTTGTCTCTGTAGCAGCGATTGCGTATTTGAGGTACATTTCCTTGCCATGCCATGCTGTGCCAAGCCAGTGGGCTGGCTCTTGTCTTATCTATTTCTTTTGACTACAGCAATATTGTTTTTACACACACACACACACACACACACACACACACACACACACACACACACACACACACACACACACTCTCTCTCTCTCTCAAAAGTCAGCTGAAAACATCACCTCTTCTGGAACAGAGATTTATATATAGGTGTCTATAACTCCACACACACATACTGTACATAGGCTACACACTGTTTATCCTGGTGCAGCTGTTTACGTGTTGATGGCAGCCATGTCGCTGCATTGCTATAGGGGATCAGCCTCTCATCTTCCATTCATATATTCTTCCCTCCCTTCACCTCTTATCACTCTCCCTCCCCAGTTCTATCATTCTCATTCTTACTCTTTTGCACACATCACTATCTTTCTAGGGACACACACATACACACACACACACACCACCCCCGTTCTCTATCTCACCACTGTTTTCTCTCCCTGACACCTCTCTACCCCCTCTCTGCGTTATCTCTGTTGCTACCCCCCCTCCCTCCCTGTGTCTCCCCCTCTGTCTCCCACTCATACACACAAACACACCCACGTATACATTTGCACATGTGCGTGCACGCACACACACACACACTCTAACAAACATACACACACACACACAGAGAACCTCAACCTCCCTTTTGCTTTTTTTCGCTTTCTCTCTCTCTCTCTCTCTGTCACACCTCTCTCAGCCCTCCCCCCCACACTACCCTCTCTCTCTCTCTCTCTCTCTCTCTCTCTCTCTCTCTCTCTCTCTCTCTCTCTCTCTCTCTCTCTCATCCTCTTTCTCCCTCTCCTCAGGATGAGCAAGGCTGTCGGTAGCATCAGTTTCAGTCAGCAGTGACACTGCAGTCTCAGTGCATCTTTTAATGGCACACTGTAGTAAAGCCGCCTCTGAAGTGAGCCTGTGCAGCATATTAGATGCACAAACACACACAGTCTGACGCACACATACACATACACCCACACATATAGGACCAGTATGCATCTATGAAATACAGTATGTATCCCTGGCCAGCACATATCAGGCAAAGCAATGCTAAAAATAGCATGTATACGCTTTAACAGATATACAGAAGATGCTCTTTATCCCGCTTGATTTTTTTGATGATGCACCATCTTCTATTCCTCATACAGCACAAAATACAAAACATGGTAATACATACACAACAAATAGATCCATATGTCACAAGTAAACACAAATTAGAAGAACCAGAATTTATCTTCATCACTGGTTTCATAAGATTAGTGTTAGTGTGTGCGTGTGTGTGTGTGTATTTCAGATTTCTCCTTATGCAATAGGCAGAGTAAACAGCGTGCTATGACACATCGTTGCTCTGACATAGCGTCCCGTTATAGAACTACGTAACAAATCCTTAGGCTCAGGAGGCTGTACGCAGCTAGGGAGGGAAAAAAAACAAACAAACCACAGACAAACAGAAAGGTTGAAGCTCATGCATCCCCTGCATGTTCTCCTTGTGTATTTTCAGGCTCATACAGTATTTGTGATCTAATTTTTTGAGCCTGTTGTTTGGACAGATGCTAGTGGGAAACAGGGTTGAGGCAGGTGTCTGGTACTGGGATTGTGTGTTTGTGTTTGTGCGTGTGTGTGTGTGTGTGTGTGTGGGAGGCGAATGTTCTTCCCCAATGAAGAATGAAAATAGAACACAATCCCATGAGGGACCCCGCTGTCCTCTATTCGGCATGCACACACAGACACAGTCAAACACAAACACAAACATACACACGCACACAAACCCTCTACCATTCCCCCTGCTTTCACTTCCATCTGCACAGTGCTGCTGTCCATCTTGTATCCTGCTAGAAGTAGAGGAGAAGAGAAGAAACAAATGACAGGGAAAAGCATGGTACCTGTGTTAGGGGTCAGCCGTTCTCTCCTCCGTTTGTTGTCCCTCCAATCCCCCTCTTGTTCAGCTGTTTTGAGCCGAGGCGAGCTGAGACGAGCCGAGCCGAGCGTACAGCGGCGAGGCTCAATCCTTTTACCCTGCGTTGCTGAAAATGGCACCAGTATTCCCTGATAGCGGCAGCCTGCCTGCCTGCTTCTCTCTCTCTCTCTCTCTCTCTCTCTTTCCCTCCCTCCCCTGCTCTCTAGCTCGCCTCCCTCCTCTGCTTGTCTGCTGCCATGTTGAGTGCACACAGGGCGAGGGGGGTGGGGGGTGATGGTGGAGGAGAGTGGAGGAGGAGGCGGAGGAGAGAGCGAGGGGGACTCAGGGGGATAAGAAAGCAATTAGAAGACAGCCCCTCTTCCTTCCAGTCGGGAATGTATAATGGAATTAGCTTGGGGGGCGGTGGTGCTGGTGGGTGTTGGGGTGCCTCGTCCTGCAGCCTCTGCTGGGGAGTCTAGCAGCCTGTCCGACAGCCGCCACGTGCAAATGTGTGTGTGTGAGAGGGAGCAGATGGGGGGGTGGTGGTGTGGAGTGATTGCCATCACACTGTATGTGTGTGTGTGTGTGTGTGTGTAAGTGCTAGAGAGAGCTGGGGTGAGAGATAGAGAGAAAGAGAGAGAGAGAGAGAGAGAGAGAGAGAGAGAGATTGCTGATGTACTGATGGGAGGGAGGAGAGGAGTGGTTGAGCTGTGGGACCACCTGCTCCTTGCCTCTCTCTCTCTCCCTCTCTCTCTCGTGCACTCAGAAGCACCCGGCAGGAGAGAGAAAGGGCGAGCGGCAGCTTCAAAGCCCTTCTCTGTCTCAGGTTTGCTCTCCCTCCTCCTCCCCTCCCTCCCTCCTTCGCTCACTTCCTCTCTCTCTCTCTGTTTCTCTCCGAGTGGGTGGTGAGGAAGCTGCATGTGTGTCTGGGAACACAACTGTGTGTGTGTGTGTTTGTGTGTTTGTGTGTGCAAGAGGGAGAGAGAGAATTTAACATGCAATTTTCAGTGTGCAGTTGCTTGTGTCTGTGTTTGTTTTGTTGTGTCCTTCTTTTTTGTTTATCTCATTTGGCTTGGACGTGTTTGCATGCCTCTATGTTTGTTATTATCTGGGATGTGTGTGTGTGTGTGTGTGTGTGTGTGTGTGTGTGAGGCCACTCAGAGTGTGTTTACTCATGTATAAAAAGAGAGAGATGACCAAAATCCCAGTGTGAAAGACAGCGATAGGAAAAGATGAGGGGGGCTGCAGTGTGTTTCTGTGTTTATGAGAAAATTAGATAACAAAAGGAAAAAGGAGAGAGCGTGTTTGTCCCCCTGTGAAGGTGTTTGTATGTTTGACAGAGAGAGAGAGAGAAAGAAAGAAAGAGATAGATAGAGAGAGAGGGAGAAAGAGAGAGAGAGAGAGAGAGCAGTCTTTTGATGGAGAGGGACTGAGCCAGCCACTGCGTGGGGGAGATATGCGTGTGTCACTGATTGTGCCATGAATGAAAATAAGGGGAAAAAGGAGGAGGAGGAGGAGGAGAAGGGGAAGGAGGAGGGGGAGTGTGACTGTGATTCTCCTCCCATTCAGCCATCTCCTAATCTCTCTCCTCTCCTCCTCTTCTTGAGTGACAGATGAGGAGCTGCCAGCAGCTTGCTCAGGCGCGCGTCAATAATTAGCATCCTCTCCTCTCCTCTCCTCTCCTCTCCTTGTTTTCATTTGCCCTGCCGTGCAAAAGAGTGCTTGTCTCAACGCACCGAGCCGCCGGAGCGTAGCCTATCTCGGTCATTCTGAATTTCTCCTGTGCAGCCAAGGGTGTTTCATCGGGTTTACAAGCGGCGCCCCCTTCTCCTCTTCCCCGCCCTATATAGGCTATTGCGCGTTGTGCAATTACGGCAGTGGCCCGTGATCGCTTCTGGCATACAGACACACACACGCCAGGATGGACAGATGCGTGGAAGAGCAGATCACACAACCTCGACTGCTTTTTCTCACTTTCATAAACACACTCGCGCACGCACGCACTGGCAGTCAGTCAGTCGCACGCGCAAACGCAACACAATAACACACACACACGCACAGCGGTTCAAGGGCAATTGATTTGGAGTTTAATTTCTCTCCTGGTGCTCTTGACGCAAAAGGATGCGCCTCCGTCTGACCTTGACGATAGACAGACAGACAGGGGGAGTTTTGTCTCTGTCGCCAGGCTCACTCTGAAGCCACTCGGGGAACACGCGCGCGCGCGCGCGCGCGCACACACACACACACACACACACACACACACACACACACACATACACACACACACACACACACACACACACACACACACACACACACACACATGCACGCTTCACCTGGAAATGTGAAAACTTTCCATATACTATTATAAATGAAACGCTTTCCATCTGTTTTCTAATTATAGCCAACATAAGGCGATTCCTAATTTTAGCTGCGGCCGCGAAATAGTCATCTTTTTAATAATTCATGAGTTCAGACACGGAGCCTGCTCCTGCTGGCTCGCTTATTGCCAGGGTGTTGCTCAACCGACTGAAAAACAAGACGGATAGGCCTGTTTTCGGAAAGTGACCGAATAATGCATTTTTTCCTATGAGCTTCTAAAGTTCTCAATAACAGGACTGTGAAAAATAATCAGACTCACGTGGCGCCTTGAGGAGAAGAAAGAAGATGTGACTCTGACAGACAGACAGATTTCACCTTGTTCCCAGCTCGGTTTGGCCTGAAGAAAGAAACCACATCAGTCATTTAAAAAAACAGATATATGTGCTCATGAGTATTCGACAGTTTGGAGATCAGTACCACCACATGCATTACGTGACCATGTGCCTAAATTATTTCATTGAGTAATCCTCACCGGGATGCATTTGTTTTGATCAACGCGGATCTGAGTGGAGCGTGATTTTGCCTACAGCGCTTACATCAATCGAGATGGACAGGGGTTAAAAACGACTGACTCTGAAGAAGCGTTTGAAAGCTCCTCTCATCTCAGCTCGCCATGCGCTCTGACGCACACACATAGGCCCGTGTTTGTGTTTGCAGTTTGTGGGGGTGTGCGTGCATATGTGCACTCGTGTGTGTTTTCCACTCAGATTTATTGGCAGAGAGCTAT
Organism: Thunnus albacares; assembly: GCF_914725855.1. Taxonomy (NCBI): domain Eukaryota; kingdom Metazoa; phylum Chordata; class Actinopteri; order Scombriformes; family Scombridae; genus Thunnus; species Thunnus albacares. Next base: position 14,217,645 of record NC_058122.1, on the reverse strand, counting down.
TTTCTTCACCACAAATAAAAAAACTGGTATGGTGAGGCCACCTTGTAGGCTATAACTAAAAATCTAAATAATACCAAGAGCGTGTACAGAACTCAACTGTTCATATCTTTACAAAATATCGAGGTTGTAGTCCTATTGCATGGTGTAATATCATCACATTGTTGATTGATGATTATCAGTATTCTATGTTTATAGCCTAATATTTCAAATTAACTCAGTAGTTTTGATCTGGCAATTGTTTTAATTAGTTAAAAGTTTGGAATTATCTGCAGCTATATCGTTTAAGAGGAATGCATTTGAGAATATATTTCAAGTTCAGTGATGGGGGAGTGGGGGAGGTGTAAGGGTCAGGGTCGTCGAGGACTCAAACACACACCTTGGATCAATGGGAGGCAGGGCGGGAAGGGGGTTGCTCTCTGTTGCCATAGAGATGGGAGGACAGTGGTGTTGGAAACTGTTACTAGGCAGGAGAGGCTGCCTCTGAATGAGGTGAGAGAATCTGGGGTGGTCTGCTGTGGAGGGTAAACAACATCAGGGCTGACAGGAAGTTATCGGGAATAATGTCTATATTCCTACTTGGATCATTTTTTCTCTGGTCAGGTGGATTCAAATAATTCTCGCTTTTGGTCAGAAATTACAATTAGAAACATCTTAAGAAGTATGTGTTACTTGATAGTAAATAAAGGATGTCAATGTAGAATCTGACTTATTTCTACATTTACTCCAAAACTTTTATGGGCCATATATTGTGTTATGTTCATCAAATCAATCAACAACTATTTAGTATTGCACAAGTCTAGTGCACAACCTAGTGGCCATTGCTATGAAGTGCAGCCACATGGTAGATAGACTGTTATTACCTGACCAATTTATTCTAAATTACATTTCTGTTCTATATGTGTCTGTTTTTAAACTCCTTCACAAGGCAAATAAGTGCCGTCGTTTTGACAGTTCGTGATTATTATACAGTACCACACTGACTTCTTATGTCTAGCTCTATGGTCCAGATTAACTGAAGGTCATGTTAAAACACACATTTCTCGAGAAATCAGCACAACTCACACACAACAGAAAGTATGATTCACTGTCTATAAGCTTAATTCTGAACAACAAATAGCGTCATCTCTATGACAAAGATGTAAATAATTTAAAACATGAGCACGAGGCCACCTACTGAGTTTTTCCCATAACAGCGTCTTGTTTCTCTGCTGCCCAGTCAGAGATGCGGCACACTCGCGCCATCTCCTGGACAATAATCAGTATACCTTCTTTACTGTAAATAAATAAACCATGAATAATGAATGCACACATGAATCAGAATGCTCTGATCATTTTCGCCTCCCCCTCCATAACTTTTGGAGCCCATATTTAACACCAAAGATGCACATTACAGCGCTGTCCGTGGTACCGTCCATGCTTTCAGTTCAGCACCGCTGTTCTCTTTCAGCACCACGGACAGCGCTCTGGCAGCAATTTCGTAACACGGACAGCGCCGTGGTGTTCCTTCAGCACCACGGACAGCGCCGTCTAGCCGGTTTCATAACTAGTCAGACAACACATGCTAAGCTAAAGATGTCTGTCTGGTTAAGCAAAATCATGCAAATTCTGCATTTAAATATCACGTTGAAAGGTTCAGGCTTTTTGGCATGTCAAAACAGTGGCATCTACGTGCATTGCAAGCTTTTCTATGAGCCAAAACCTGGAAATATATAATGGACATAGACATATTCTCTTTCTGATCTTTTGATAACTTTTTATAATTCCAATAATTTATGGACGGGAAATCGAATTATATTGATGTTGAAGCTATATTCGGGAAAAATATCCTATTTAATTTCAGTTTATCTGAAAGGAAAGGGAAATCAAGGAGAATATAGCATATAGAGTCACACAGAGAGACACAGAGAGGTAGGATGAGAGTAAATTAATTCTGAAATACTTTAATGTCAAATAGGCTCAACATGCAAAATGCTATGTGTGTAGATTGTAGATAGAAGATAGTGTAGCATACAGATTTAACTCACACTTCAGGGTTAGGAAGGGGAAGACTTTGTGGAATATGTGAGATGTGAAACCTTATGATTACTACAGAGTTACCACATCAGCAGCTAAGCCAGTAGAACTAGGTCCATCCCCTCTTAGATGTTATTTACAAATAACATATCTGATCTAAGTGTATTACATGTATTTCCCCAAATTTCTGCTTGGGTTTTGTATTTTTCAGTGTTTTCAGACTGCATATAGTGTTGTGCTCTCAGGTTAGAGGTGAAGTGGTTGTGTTTGTTTGTGTGTGTGGGATTAAGGCTGCCTACATGTGATTAGTTAGTGACATAAAGTGCTAAAAGCTCAGAGTGACAGCTGGATTTTCTCATGTGATATTCTAAGGCTACCCACATTGGCTGGTCCATTTTGACTGATGTTAAGTGTTAAGCTTTTATTTCTACCGTGTATTGCTGATCCTTACAACAGCTTACCTGTAACCCCTCAAAGCGAACACATACACTCACCTTCGGGCATACACGACCCCATGGGTGTGCGGTCTCACCTGTCGCAGCCACCTACACACTGAGACTGTTGTCCTCACTTTTGTTTTTATTGCACACTTTAATCATTTAGTAAACAGATCTTCACAGTAACAATGCAACAGCAGAAAACAGAAGCAAATCACTGTGCGGTGCAGCTTGTTAGGTCTTCAAAGTATTTATAGATATTTACACAGAGAAAATGAAAATCAAAGAGCAAAGCCCGAGGTTATCCCTATGGTAGGACGAGGCATTTCAACCCCTGTATCACCCCCGAGCACTTCTCAGATTTGGGTCAGGCTTTACACTGTGTGTAGCTCTATGAATCCTGTCCATACTGCCAACCCCAAAACATTCAAGTACTGTATTTCTGTCATTGCACAGGTAGCGGGTCAGCCAATACACAGAACTCTTAGGAGGAAACAGAAAATTGCACTGGCACCACTTTAACAACTTAATGTCCAAAATCAAGAAGCTTTGTTGTTTTTCTATCATCGGTACAAACAAAAGCACCCAAAGAAATGTCAATTTAAATAGTGTTCAAATGCTAAGGTACCTAAGGTAAAATCTTCCCAATGTATAAAGCATCATGAAGTAAAACCATAACCTAGAATTCATTAAACCACTTGCAGTTTTTGTGACGCACCAATAAATAGTCATTTGGACATGAAATCTCATAATATGAAACAACATACAAACTGTAACATTTTGCATTGCATAAACTGTTAAATTATATCATAGCAGACAATACTTAATGTTTCAGGTCTGCATGTAAGAATGGCAGTGAATGAACACTAACCAGCACATATTGTAAGTCTGGTCTCCAGTCTTTACATTTCGCCTATTTTTGGTTTGGAAACTAATATTTTAGTTTTGTGCTGTCAGACTGCATGTATGGCAAGCTAAACCTGCAGGGGAGATGGAAAACATAAGTAAAACAAGACATACAAAGTTGGAATAAGGCAAAGTGAAGGTACTGTTTGAACTACAGTGTGAAATATACTAGCACTCAGCTTTATATTGTTTTGAAGTAGTATGTATTAACAGTTTCATTCGGTCTGTACCAAGTTTTTGCCAAGACAAAAAGCATATAGAGAGGAGACACACAAACTATTTGGATACTGTGTTTTTCTCCTGGGTGTTAGTTGTTTGTAGCAAGCCTGGCTTCACTCTTTCTGCTGATGTGGTTGATCGCAGAAGGTGAAAACTAATGAAAACTGAACAATACAAAAGGAACAATATCCTGAAACTTCCACACACTTTCTCAAACCTGTGATTATGATAAAGCTTATTTTCTGACCATATGCTGCCCAGTCAGTCTAACTTCTCATTTGGTTATAATATAATAAAACACTTATATGAAATAGATACCCTCCATATTCAAAACAAACAGGACAAAATAAAAACACAGCAGTGGTTCCTTTATGTCTTATACAACATCTGATAAAAGAAAAATACATCTGTATCTAACAAATACTAAGCCTCTGTTTGAGCACAGTCTTTCGTTGTATCTGTGGAAAATTTCTCCCATATAAACACACTTAAACGCAGTTTCCATAGAGGCATTGATGGCAAGTCTTGGAATTCACTGAATTCAGCTTGATATGAGAAGTAGGACTTTTGGTCTGATTCCATTGGTCAGACAGCAACAAACGTGGTCCATTGTCCATGTGTTATTGGTGGTTCCTGCCTCGCCCTCACTACCTGTGGCCTGGGCTCCTGTTGGTTGTTGCGTCTCTGACTAGATCTTCCTCCACGACACCGGTGTAGCCTTCTTTCTCTATGCAGCCTGCAAGGACCTGCAGCACCAGCCGGAGCCTGCGGTCCATAGCCTGGAGGTGAGGCTGGATGAGGACGGGGGACAGGCGGTCACGGAGCAGAGACTCCCCCATCAGGGAGCTCAGCTGGAACTCCTCTTTGGCCAACAGCTGGAGACGTAGATAAGTGGACTTCCTCACTCTGGAAACAAAGGACAAAGGATAATTGAGCAGTTAATTAAAGCCAAACATTGGCCAGTAGATATTCTTAATATCATGTAAAAACAAGAGATTCATCTGGAGTTCGAACTTTTGATTAACTAGTGAGCTTATCATTCAGTAGTGATGATGAAAATGTGAAATTTGTCCCGAGGAAAACTGGGAAAGGTCATGAGGTCATTAAAAACAGTTAATTCTGTAAGAAGAATTGATATTGTGGTAATCCACCCACTAGATATGATTTTTTGACATGCCCAAGGGCAGTTAAAGCTCATGTTGTGACCAAAATGAATGGGATTAATCCCCTGCGTAGCAATACTTTCTTAGAACATTTTATTCTAATTTCCCCTTTAGACTTCAAGCACCACCCCTATAGAAAAACTGTAACTACAACTGACTAAAACCAATTAATACTAGAGCGATAATACTGTTTTTTATTGAAATTCATATGCAATATGCAAAAGACTGACCTGCAGCACTGGCTGAGAGGTACCAGGATGGACAGCTCATCGTGGGAGTGTTTTCCAAACCTACAAGAGTTGGGATAAAGATGACAAGATTTACTAACAGCTATTGCAGACATACCCAGACTATGCTGAACATAGCTCCTTTTCAGACTAATACTTCAGAGTATACAATATATGAAGTTTCTCTGTCATCCAAGTCATGGGGTAAGTATATATTAAATTAATATGTGTTAGAACTAGATATCAAGAGTGTAAGACATAATTTTATTTACAGTTTTTGCAAGAAGTAACTACAACCATTGGCAACTTTTTAAAGTGCTATTTTTGTCAGAGTATATCAAACATTTTCTGGTAGAAATTGAACTGGTAGCAGTTCAATGTCTTTACCCTCTTCCGTTGTCAAGGTGGATAATGAAGGTGTCATTTCCAAACTTCTCAAAAGTTTCATAATGATGACGATCCATGTTACCTGTGCAAGGAGAGTTAAAAATAGTGAGAAAATATTATTAATAGTGAGAAAAACGTTATTAATAAGAGACATAAATATGCCATTTATTCTTCTATATATGGGATATATTTATGTGTTGGCACACCCAGTTTCTTTTCCTCTTACCCATCAAGAAGTCAAAGATGGTCATGTCCATGATATCCAGGAGTCTAGTGCCCCGGTCATATGGAGGTGTCTGCTTAACCTCATCACAGTAATCTGGGTCCACCTCCCACCTGAGGATACCAGAGGACACAGACAAGTGAATAAGTAGATAAATTGCAGATGTTAAACTGCTAATGAGATATCACGAGGTGTGCCAATGTAACTGTTTCCTTACTCTGCTTTCTTGCGTTTGTGGTAGGAACGTCTCCAGGGGTTTCTCCAGGTCTTGCGCTTGGCCAGGTTCAGGTCTGGCAAGAAGGCTGCGAGCGAGCCTTCAATCTGGTCTGGTTTACCGCACAGAGCATGCTCAGTGGAGCAGTAGTAAGAGCATTCGCCGTAGAAGCAGACGTTATTGGCTGAGGAGAATAAAGAAAACACACTGAGGTTTGTGTTTTGTTCATGTAACATGTGAACCTGAAGCAAACATGAGCAGAAATGAAGAAAAGAGCGAGGCAGTGAAAAATTAGGGGTGGTAACCATTATACACAGGTTATAGAGGCGGGGAAGATCAAACTAGCTGTTCAGGAAGAAGAAAGAATTGAATTTTACATATTGTTTCTTCTAATATTATCAAAATCAAAGACACGTAAAACCTTCCGTGTTTGTTTTAAGAACATTTTCCCATCAACTGCCCTTACATTTTGCTTTTGTAAAAAGAGTTTTGTGTAACATCTCCTAAAGAAACCTACAGCTTTCCCTCAGCACATACAGGCCAATCATCAGTCTCATATTGACAAAAAGAGATGATCACTCAGTTGCTTTAATTTTCATTAATGACATCTTTGAGAAGTTATTGAGAAGCTCTTCATGACACTGTGATAACTATACTAGTTTTCCTGTCACTGTAATGTCCAGTATCTTGATTTGATTGAATCAGTGTCAGTTTACAACTATAATCTAATAAAATACAAAAGATAAAGTAAATTACATAAATTCAGTGCAATACAAATTAATTGCATTCAATCTCTTCACTTTAAATTCATAATTTGTGCAAGAACACCAAACTGATTGTTACTGCACCTGCTGTTCTATTTTTATTACTTCTGTTTCATTTAATGCTTTTGCTTTTATATGCAACATGATTTAGATTGTGTCTAACTTGGGTACCATTATTTTAATTGAATTGATTTGTTTTATTCATATTTAGCTTTAATAACGATGTGTGTATTAAGTTATGTGGTTAAATAAAAGCACTTGTAATACTCAAATTGAAGTGCTTTCGAATGTAACTGTGTCCTACAGTGCCACCATGTGGCAAGTTTTGGCCAGGGCTTTATTTATCAGCTCACATATTATATTCTTGCCATCTTCGCTGCTGTAAAAAGCAGACCAGGACAAACAAACTCAGACTACCCTCAAATACAGGTAAACAACCCACTCTGTACATTATCCTAGTTTACTTAAAGCAGTGGTGTCTTACAAGAGAAGACAATGAGATGTAGTTTGATTTGAGCTCTGTCCAAGTTGGATGAGTGACGCAGTCAAATAGCGTCATCACTCTGGAGAGCTGCAGAGACTGGCAGAGTTCCTACCTGGTGAGATGAAGAAAGTCCTCCAGAGCTTCTTATCACGTGTCACATCTCTGATCTCCCTCGTCATGTTGACCAGCCGCCCTGCCACCGGGGGCACCCTCCGGAAGTCAAGGATCCTAAAAGACAGCGTGTGAGAGAGAGAGAGTTGTGAAGATAAAAGTAAACATTCTGTGCTCAAATCAATGTGATGATGATGATGAGGTGTTTTTAAAGGAAGATGCTTTTCTTTTTTTATTACATAGATGTGTGATTAAACTGTTTGTGTGAAGCCCTGCAGATTGCCAGTGACATCAATATTACCACAGTAGCAGACTGGAAGACCATGTCTGACTGTCTAACATAATGTAGGTAACCAGGAGAGCGCTGAAAACTGAGCACCTGCTTTATTTTTTGTGAGCTGCTCTTGATTTCTACACTTCACCTGCTTGCATAATCTTCATTCATACATAATACATATATAGCATGTAGTATATACTGTATATAGATATGAGATGCATTTGCCATTCTATAAATACATTTCTGTGCTATTAACATAATCTCTTGGTTGAGATTAAGGGGATAATTTTGTGGCTCAGTACATGTCCATCATTGTATAAATAAAGACAAAGAAATAATTTTTTTTTGTGATTTTCAATCACACCTGTCAGTGCAGGATGGGATCTGTATCATTTTAGCACACAAGATGTATTAATAATTTATCCACTTTAAAGTTCTCTCTGTTTGCGTGTGTGATTGGCATCAAAAGCAACATTTATTGACATCCGACATCCGCTTCTAAGTAAAACAACAATGGAAAGTTGTGTGTTTGTGTTTTTTTGTGTACCTTGAAACTGTCTCACCAACACACACTCACATGCCTTCTGCCTGTATTAAGGATGGTGAGGATCAGGATAATTTTGCTCCCCCTGATCTGAAACCTGCGTCCTCCTGTTCTGTTGCTTTTTTTTCTGTAGCCATCTGTCTATTGTCAGAACACTATACCTATTCAGCCCCTGTTTAGCCTGTCTCACTGTATGTTTGCTGTCCAAATGACCCTGACCAGTTTGAGACTAAAACTAAGCCTCCTGGGAGCAGGCAGACACAGACAGACTGGCCGAGTGGAACACAGTTGGCGAAACTTAAGCCTACAGAGGACAGCATTCAGGAGCTGCAAACTGCACCGTCATGTTGGGCCCTGGTGACAAAGGAGCACCTGTGTGTGTGTGCATGTGTGTGTGTATTTGAAAGTGAGTGCACACTCAAGCATCTATTCACGTGCACTCCGCCCGTTATACACCATGGGTCACAAGGAGTTCACGACAGATGGTAAGATAGGATCACTGAGATTTGTAATTACTGGAAAGCAGCAACGCTACCTCTTCCCTTAAATCTTCGCAACATTTTGGTACATTTCATCAAAACAGTCTAGTATCTAGACATCAAATTAAAGAATGTTTCATAGAGCAAAACATCCTCCTACTCCACATTCCTGAATCAATATGAAGTCATAAACTAGACTGGTATCTGGCAACTGGACCATAATTCATAGGCAGCCCCGCATGGTGCACGCTAGCTAAAAACAAACTGCTCTTTAGGGGTAACAGTGGCACATTACCCCTGCACTAAAACAATGTCCTGCTGGCAATGGCGTGCCTGTGATTTCCTGTTTGGCTCCATCTTTCCGCCCTCGCAAACACACACAAAACTGACCTCATCAGAGCCCTCCACTGACACAGAGCAAGATTGTGTGTTTGTGAGGATGTGAAAAGTAATTACTATGCCCTCAGCAGACACTACACACTAGTTATAATCCTTCCCCAGAATCCCAAACCATCATATTTGACTCTTGTTAGTGTTCCTCTGGTGAGAAGTGTTTCTTTTTTTACCTTGTCAGCTGAAGTCCATAGAGTAAAAGGATCATGTTGAAATCAATACACTAAGTAGCAAGCAGAGAAGATGATCCCACAGCTCAGTCTGTTATCTAATCCCTCATGTACTAAATCCCATTCAAATGTTCACGGTTTAAGTCCATTATAGCACACCTCTAGTTTTAATGTGATGCTGTCTGTATGAATGAACATGTGTGACTTGTCGTTCTTCCTGGAAAAGACAGTGAAAGGTGATTTGAAAATATACCTGGAGGGGAAACGGACGAGTCACAAAACATTTCAGGTGTTTGGGGAAAAAAAATATGTCATTCCTAACCTGTCCAAGTGAAAAGCAGCAATCTCAGCGTTGTGTCTCTCAAAGTCGGAGAAGTAGAAGAAGTCTGGAGGAGTTTCCTGCTCCCGGGTCTGCCTGAAGAAGAATAATAATAATTCTTTTATTGTCATTGCACAGAGTACAGTGAAACTGAGTATAAATCCTGACAGTGCATTCACACATAACAAACAGCAATTAACTAGAAATACCGCCTTGCTGTTGTATGCCTCTGCCAACCAGTCAAGCCGCAGTTTACATCCATGTCTGTCCAGACTCATAAAATATTTGTAGTGAAGACTTTGAAGGAATTTAATAAAAGGTATTAAGTGTATTTTTCTTGTATGTGTTGACATACTTGGCCAATAAAGCTGATTCTGATAGAACACAAAGTTGTAGCCATGACAGTCGACTTCAGACATGGATGTTGCTGCAAAGAAGCTACAAATTCTAAAACGTGGATGTTTCACACACATCTTCAACCCTGCAGCGTAGGAGATCTATACAATCACCACAGTTTCAAGGTGGGCACCCAAGATTAGTGTCACCGATTCAGTATCCGACCAAATGCAAAATATGATCACAATCTCCCCTTCTGTTCCTGAGTGATGGTGTTGAATACTGGCCAGAAAAGGGTTTTTGCAGAACATTATGATGTCATAGTGAAGTTGACCTTTAACCTTTTGGATATGGATGTCATCACTTCATCATTTTATCCTATTAGACATTTGTGTGAAACTTTGTCATAATTAGCATATGAATTCTTGGGTTATGGCCAAAAATGTGTTTTGTGAAGTCACAGTGACCTTGACCTTTGACCATCAAAATCTAATCTTGAAGAAATTCCCTCCAGGTGTTCCTGAGATATCACGTTCATGAGAATGGGATGTACATATGGACAGACAACCCGAAAACATGATGCCTCTGGCATTATAATTTGAAGCACTGAGCAGGTAGCCTAAAGCTATGCTAGTGTTAGCATCCTGTGGAATGTAAACAGCTGTGACTATAAAAAAACGGTAAGCTCACGTGGAAGGTAAATAGGCCTCCATTTAACTGTCAAGTTAAATGGAGTTAAATTTAACTGTCAAGTTAAATGGAGTACTCCAAGTCAGAGGAACAGTGTCTGTCTATGATTTTGGTATTAGTACACCAATTGTTGTGCACATAAATACATGACTGTGCAGCCTGCTAGCTCAGTGGCTATGTATGGGATAAGTGAGTGTATTAACAGAAGCAACAATCCTCAATGAGTTTGTTTGTCGAGATCAGTAGATTCCACGATTGGAAGATAATGGTTAAGACAATGTTAAACATAACATGAGCAAGATTATTTTTCAATCAATTCTTTTCTAAAGATTTTATTTATTTTTTAAAACTTGTATTTCATTTTTGATAGTTGAAAGTGCAGAGCAACAGGAATGAGGGCTCTGTACCTTGACTGTTTCTTCAAATCAGGCATGTTTAAATGCTAAGTATGCCGTCTTCTGTTTTGACACATTTCTGCTCCTGTCTATGCAAATCTCTTCAGCTTTAGTCAGATTTTTGTTTCCTGCAGGGTGAAACTCAACGTCTGCATCCCTTTCTAGGACAGAAGCTGACGCATGAGACTAAAGCCTGTGTGGACAACGGCTGCTACAGGGAAGCTGGATGAGATTCTTGTTCACATCCTGCAGTTCCTCCCAGCAAACACATACACACACATACACACACACAAACACACACATGTATACTCACAGACAGACATCCAGCAGATGTGAAACTCTGCCAACCAAACCATGGATCTGAGTCAGGAAGTGCTAGAAGCCTCTTTGTGTGTATCTGTCTACTTGTCTGCCAGTAGGATATGATTTCTCCACGTTTGCACACTTGCTGTCTCTTTCTCACACACACGCACATATGTAGACACACCTGACATTAATCAGCACTGCAACTGCTCTGCTTGCACACAGTCAGCTATAAACACACACACGCACACACACACACACACACACACACACACACACACACACACACATGCTGTCACACACTGTATACCCTCTCGCTCTGCCCTCCTTTATCTTTCCTCCCCTCCTCCATTCCATTAGTGTGGATTGGACTTTAGGGTGGTGCATTATTTTCCCTCCCCCTTCTCTCCTTTTCTCCTTATTTTCTTGAAAAGCTGAATCACAGACAACAGAAAATAACTTCTCCTATTCTTTTCAATGTCAGCGAAGCCGCCATTTACCCATAAATCAATTGCCGCTATTGTGATCCCTCCTTTCTCACCCTGAGCAGGGAGGGGGGGCTAATAGCACTTTTATTTTCAGGGTGCAGGGAGGGGGATAAAAGATACCGTCTAGATGAAGAGAGAGCACAAAAGGTAGCAAGAGTCCCAGGTTTCAAAAGGTGACCGTACGAGCCGGAGCACTCAGTGCACCTGTGACGCACCTTGTTATCATTCAAATATGCCTTTATCAAGGTGGCGCCTTATCACATGTAGATAATCAGCTTGCTAAAAAGCTCAGTGGCACCAAAAGATGCTGAAGAGTGAGATGTGAAATGGAGGAAAAGGAAGTTTGTCCTTATGTCTCTGTCATGTGTTGTACATAAAAAATGCTTTTACTTTAATAAGTTAAGAAGAGAGTCTAAAGTTGAAGGTTGTTTTTCTTCTCTGTCCTCAGTCAGTTGCCAAAATGATGTATCTCCTTCCAAGCTATTTGGCCGTTTATGATTCACCCCACCTTGACTCCCCAATTTCACTTTCCACTGTGCAACATATGTAACATAAATGTGACTGACAGGCATTACAGGCTTGGTTGCCATGGTCACAAGATGGAAAAACGCAATTTCCTGACAGAGAGGAGGCACCTTAGAATAAGAAAATTTTAATGTATGCAATAACTGGTTAACACACACTCACACTATGAAAAATCAAAATGAAGTCCCTCGAACAGTTATTGTATGCGCGCACACACACACACACACACACACACACACACACACACACACACACACACACACTGGTGACAAAGAGAGGGCAGCAGAGACAAACCCAGTGAGAAAACAACCTGCAAACCACTTCTATATCACCTTTTTGAGTAAAACGGGTTTGACCTCTATCAAGGGAAACGTGATAAAAGTTGCAGGTAGAAATACAAATAGAGGGAACCATATAGTAGGCTACATACTCCCACTGAACTAGTGCTGTAATGGGATCTTGCTACTAAGAGACAGAGAGACAGACAGAAAGATAAAGAGGGCACATGGGAGATCTGTCATCTATTGGTAATCCAGATTTTCACCCCCCACTGATAGGCTTCTTTGTTTCTGTCTGGCCCCTCTGTCCTGTGTGTGAGTGTGTGTGTGTGTGTGTGTGTTTGGTTGAGAAGACACAGGGAAGGCTTTGCCATGAATTCTGGATATATGCAGCTGCAACATAAAGAATAACGAATATAAAATGTTGGTTACTGGTGACCTCAGCTTTAAAATGTCAGCACCAAACTTCAAATAGTCTAAACAAAATATGGAACTGTAGTGGTCAAAGCATAACAGTAAAAATTTACCAGGCATAAGAAAATAGCTGCATGCAGCTTACTGAATCTGGAAAGCAGGTTTTCCATATAAGAGGAGAAAGAAGATGACTTGAGAATATGAAACCCTTTTTTAGTGTTTTTCCGAAATGCTTTGATTTACCAAATTTGTTTGGTTACCATGCAGCCAAATGAAATTCCCTCTCGCCAGCCTGACCCCACTTAACACCAATTATCAAGCATCAAGCAGCTTCTCTCCTCTGCTCCTCCTCTCCTTTTTCATCCCCTTATTTCTCTTCTGTATCTGTGTACATGCACGCATCACATCCCTGTCATTCCTCCTTTCTTCCCTCCGCAATTTCTTATTTTGCTCCTCACAACTTTTTTCTGCATGGCAAAACAAAGACTGCAGATTGATGTGCAGATGTGATTGTGTGAGCAAAACTGGGGAGAGACTCAGCAGCCATACATTTCTCCTCTAACTGTGTAGGAGCAGCTGCGATTGTCACTACAATGAGAATAGCTGGTCCACCTTAAGTGAACTGGTCAGGTTAGACCAAGCGTGTAGTTCCAGGTCTGAAAAGTGAAGCCAGTGCGTAAGTGCCTCAAACCTGCATTCTCTCTAATGGCCAGCAGGGGGCGACTCCACTGGCTCCAAAAGACGTCTGTTTGCATAGAAGTCTATGAGAAAATGACCCTACTTCCCACTTGATTTATTACCTCAGTAAACAGTTTCCTAATGAGTTTATGGTCTCAATCGCTAGTTTGAAGTCTTCTTCAATACAACATGATGTTCATTTTGTAAATTATGGTCCCATTTAATTTAAATTTGATGATAAAGCAGGGTATGCTTTCGGGCGTGGCTATTTTGTGATTGACAAGTTGCTGCCACGGCCACAATGTTGGTTACGAAATGTAAACATGGTGTAGTCCCAGATTCACAGAGTATAGGTGTAGTTGTCGCTATTTCAGTGTGTTTTCAGTTCATGAAAATTAATTGTAACATTTTGGTCTTCTAAAAAAGTCTTGTTCAGCGTTTGGCTGTACTAAAAGACCATGTAAAGAGTTGGATGTTCAGTTTTTCTAGTAAGTTCATTTTGTTTTAATGGTTTTAAGGCTGTTTTTCACCAGTGAAAATTAGCATTAGCATTATCACAGTTAACCATGGACTATAAGTGCACTGTGCTAACCAAGCTAGTGGCTAGTGTTAGGGTCAGCTCTACCCTCGCATCCGAATATGGTCACTTCTCATCACTTCTGGCTCCAAAAATCCAAAATGACGACAGTCAAAATGCCAAACTCAAGGCTTCAAAACGCGAGTTCATAAACCAATGGGTGACGTCATGGTGGCTCCATCCATTATGTTATACAGTCTATGTGTTAGGCTAACTCATTGTTGCTAACTCCCTTCACTTTAATCTGTACATACACTGCACTGCTATGTTAAGATATACTGTTAACTGCATACTCTCTGTCAAACACTCTCTCTCTCTCCACCGTCATGTCACCTGTTACCCCCACATGAGGCAAACATGGGAAGAAAGAATATATTTATTTCAACCAGAGAGAAACGATTGGATTAAGCGTTAACATGGTTGTTAGGCACTAACATTTTCCAATTGAAGGGATTATCAACACTGCCCCTCTCAACCCGAATGAAAATTCCTCCTGATCAGGCCAATCAGGCCAGTCTCTTCCAATTGAGGAGGTTACATGAGGCATTTTTATTCTGATTGGGCTATTATTCTGATTATTAGTGAAATATTAGGGTCCTTGTAAACGAAGCCACTGATTATGTTTTCAAAAGACAATAGTATGCCTGTTCTGCTGTGGAACAGTCCACTCTTTTTTGTGTGGAGTGTGAGTGATTAATATATTCAGGACACTCAAGGGTAAATGGCACCTTGTAGAGTACTCACAACGCCTCTCAAGGTGACAGACAGGTCCGAGGATGGAGGATCTGATAAAAGATTGTGAGATAAAACCTCTTCAGCCTGGTAATTTGTGTCAGAGGGCACTTGTCTGTCAGCAGCACTACATGCAAAAGTATCAATCAGACAGAGCACTGTCAAAAACTGTCAAGACTGTACCTCTGAGTGTGTGTTTGTGTGTGTGCTTGTGTTTACATGAGCAGCACTCTGTGTGTGTACAGTATAGATACATTCCGTGTGTATTCCTGACTCGCAGGCTGCTTATTCGTCTTTATTTTTCTCGGTGCATGCCGCTTTTTTTTCGCTTCCTCCAGCATCGGTATCAGAAAGGGATCTAAGAATCGGCCCCAAGGTAGCTGTTTGGATTGAATTTCAAATCAGTGTTACACAAGTTGTGTTCTAGCCTCAGCTATTTTCAACATGCAGGGTGAGACACTGCCAAGAGGGAGAGGCAAGTTATCTGCATGTGTGGGAAGCAGTTTGAGTGATTTATTATCATAAGAATACTGGGAAAAGGACTTGACTTGAAGAAGACGATGGCCAGTGCCTCAGTTTCAAAGTGATGAGATACTCATGAGTTGGGAGTAAGTGTGGAATTAATATGAGCAAGATCATCAGTGATCAGATTCCCAATGCATTAAGTTTAGAGTAGTGCAAATATCTATTGATTGATCTTTTATCAGAGGAGGCAGAGGAGGATGCCCCGGGCAGTCGAACAGTCAACAGTCAGGCAGTTGTTTCATTAATGATCTACATTAAAAGATATGAGTCATTAAAATTGCAGCACATGAAATTATACACTTTATACCATTATGAAGGAAATGGACTATATACAGTATTTTACTGTACGTTATGCCTAAATGTAGAATCTACTACAGAAATCATTTTCAAAGGATTAAAAAGTTTATACATCTGCATTGAATATCACATTAGTAAGCTTCTTCCTCTTCTCCTCTTTTATTGGTGCATTGGTGCCTTTTATGGTGCTTTATTACCACCATCTGCAGTTGGCACAAATGTGTATCACATAAAACATTAGTGGTCAAAAACTCCACAAAGTACCTCTAACTGAAGACATTTAGTCCACCTGCTGTCAAAGATGGTAATGTATAAAGTGTTTGTACATTTCTGTGAATTGAGGTCAATTTTTTTTATTTACACTCCCAGTGGAGGAGTTTTCTTGTATTAAGGAACTTTAAGATAATGGACGGCGCTTGGCGTCCTTGGAGTTCCTGCCTCTGCAGTTATATAAATGCAATTATGCTTGTGCGCACACTGCAATGATAAATCAAAGTCAGCTTGACAGTTTAATTTCCAGGTTATTGTGGCATGTGGCCTTATGATGTCTCATAAGTGTTTGGTAAAGATACTTTTGAAAGTAAATCATTGGACTTTCCTAAAAAATATGAAGTTACAGTGTGGTATAAAGCTAGTTAGTAAATTATAGAGAAAGTAACAAACTGCCGAAGGTCAGTGTTACCTCTTTAACCTGACTTTCTCTTTTAAAGTCATACAGTTTGTTGTGTTCGCTATCTGCCAATTATCTCTTTCAGTTTATCGTGCTTATCCCTCCTTTCCTAATTAAATCCCCTTCCCTCACTACGTCTTGCCTGTATGACCTTCTGTTCATAATAAAAGCTGCAGGCGGAAACTGAGGCCTTGAATTTGGAATCTAAATGTACGGCTTGGAGGGAAGCTGCATAGCTGTGGGCTAGGTCACTATCTGTGACCACCAGAGCTCTCTGGCAACCCTTGAGATAGATGACAGAAACCCTCAGAACCAGTGTAAATCGTGTGTGTGTGTGTGTGTGTGTGTGTCTGAGTGTGTGTGTGTGTGGTTGAGTCACGATCGAGAGAATGTGCCTATCCAACTGTCTCATCTGGCCAGATGGCTTTGAGTCCCTGTCTGTATATGTCAGGGATCAGGCCATGGCTTATGGGTCCGCAAAGCCTTGCTGCTCTCTAACTACCCTCTGTGTATGCAGTTTAGTAGGGTGCTGGAAGCAAAACTCACAAAACACTGTGTGACTACTGAGAGGTTGGGCATCAGAGAGTAAGATATGGAAGCTAAAGTTCAATATAAAATATGAACAATGAAAGCTCTGATCAAATTATGATTGTCACTGATTAAAAACATTTCAATGCCCTAAAGGGGATTAGTGCACACACATAAACCAACATAAGTCAACCTGCAGGATTGTGTATGCATGTTGCTCATACTGCTATTTAGACTGAATCTGAATCAGTGCCTTTGTCTCTGTGTGTACTCTTCTCTATTCTGTCCCACATTACTCAAAGAGCTATTTCTGAAATGGCTGTGATATTTTTTTGGCCTTAATTGACTAGTGTGAAATATTCAGTCATGTTCCCCTGGGCTTATCACTACATAGAGCGTAATGTTTTAAGACCTAAAATCACTATGAAGACCTGATGCAAAGCTGCAGAATAATATCTGGGCTTTTGGGATCCTTCCCGCACAATCATCTTAACGGGTTCCCTAGAGTCGCGAGCACACTTTGAATATGTATGAAAAAACAGAAATCTTATTAGTATGACTGCATATTTTTCATTTTCACAACGCCACATTTTGGTGGTCATGTCAAAATAAGTGTTGTGCTTGTTACTCAATAAACGTATTCACTGGTGGCTTTCAGTAAGAAGCGCTACAGAATGTCAGCTTTCTGATATCAATAGACTAAATGTTTGATGACTCAACCACTTTTCAATTGCATTTTATTCACTCTGAATAATCAGAAAATATGCCTCAGTTTTTGTGACACTACAACAGCTTCACAGCAGTGGGATTTTTTTTTTCACAGCAACAGATGTGAAAAAAACTGATTATTGTAGTCAATCTAATTATGATTGACATATTTCCCTTTTAAAAATGGGCAAATTCACACTTTTTACATTACAGGTATTATCACATATATATACTATATATGTGATAATTAAAGAGTTAGCTCTTACAGCTTTTACAACATTAGAAACCAGAAGTAACTTAAATTTAGTTGGTGTCTAGTGAACTAAATGTATTAAAAAAATTCTCCCCGATCTTTGTAATACTGACTTTCTGATTTCTGTGAGATAACTTTACTGCTTTCATTGGATTGTAATACTTCAGTTGACAGCACACACTTTTCAGAGGCACCCTTATAACCTAGTGCTTCAAGGTGCAGACTATGAACTGTAACATCCCTGATTCGAGTTCAACCAGGACCTTTGTTACACTGTCGCATGTCACATTCTTCATCTCTCGTCCCTCATTTCCTGTCACCTCATATTATAGACCTCTACAATTACCAAAACATACTTAAATAGTACAAACATGCATGGACCTGACTAAGGTCTGTGTGTTTCTTTTAAAAAATCAGAGAAACACAGAAAAAAGCACAACAAATGTGAACAAATCACAACTGTCATGACGTGCCAAGTGACTGTAAAATTCACTGACATTTTAAGTGATTAATACCTCACTCATAATGGGGTTTTAATTCAAGGGAATTAAATTCTGCACATCTCTTTCATATGCATGGCATGAGGTGAAAAAGAGCAACGCAAAGACACAGAAATGGATGATCAAAAACAGTGCAGCATCACAGTAATGTGCATTTACTGTAGGTTCTTATACTCCGACAACACTGCTGTTTGCATGTATGCGCTGTATGTTGTGTGTGTTCACTAAGGAGATTATGTATTCTTATACACTGAATGATGGGACAGGTCTTTATGCTCAACCTTCTATCTCTCTCTCTCTCTCCCACATCATCACCCACAACAAACAAAATGCACATTGGTTTATCCTCAACAATCAGAAGTGTTCCAGCAATACAGAGCCACACTTGGTCATATTTACATATCTATCCACAGAGGATTAACTGTTTTCAATAGCACAAGTCTGAGGCAATCCTTCACAGGGGGCACAATTCATGACAGGCTTTGCACAGAATATGAACTATGAATTATGCAGAACACACTCAAACATCAAGGGTATTCGCAGGTCAACAGTGATTAGATGTCAAAATGCACAAGCTTGGGATGTTTACAACAATAAGCTTCAAACTGTGGCAGAGAGTTTATGTCGACGCTGCACTGGCTGATTGTATTTCTCTCCTGCAGCCTTCCTCCATATATTTTCGTATGATCCTCGGCCATGTTGTATCTCGAACAGTAGTGTTTAATGCTGACCACCTGTCTTAAAAAAGTCTCCAAGACTTTGACAGCTATACCAAACTGTACATCCGTATGAGGTGATCCACCATTAAATGAGAAACAGTTTGAGGATGTCAGAATGTGGATTGTTGTTTCCCTCAACCCTCCCTACCCAAGACTGTCAAAAAGAGCATTCCCTCTACAAACTATTCCAGCAGGAAATTCCTCCAGAAAGCCTCAACCAGTTGTCTCTATCCCTCACAGCTCCACAAGATGAGAGCTAGAGAGAGGAGGAGGGAGGAGCAGGTGGAGAGGGACTAATGCTTCAAAGAGCAAAAAGCC
Organism: Thunnus albacares; assembly: GCF_914725855.1. Classification (NCBI taxonomy): domain Eukaryota; kingdom Metazoa; phylum Chordata; class Actinopteri; order Scombriformes; family Scombridae; genus Thunnus; species Thunnus albacares. Next base: position 14,198,381 of record NC_058122.1, on the reverse strand, counting down.
AGATTTGAATTGAATAATGTGGGAAAAAGCAAAATATGGCATCCACTTTGACAGTTCTGGTCTTAGAGAGACAACAAAAGGTCAATAAAGTCTGCAAAGGCTGACATGACTTCCATAATGAAAATAAACTGGATAGCGTTCAGGCAGCTGGGATCAATGGGGATTTTAAAAGATTTCCCTGTGTATGTGTGCAAAGCCCAGTATCACGCCAAAGCATGTAATTCACCTGCTGATCCACTAGAGGATACCATGTCAGTATCACGTTTTGCCTCACCTAGGCGTGAAAAGTACACACGTGTATACACAATGCCAACAACTTCATCAAGCTGCCATAGTAATTATAACAAGGAGAAGTGATGCAGTTCAGATGACGTCTATATAAGGTAACAAATTTCCATATTAGGAGGTGGCGGATTGTGTGGATGGCTAGACAGATTTGTGGGAAAAAGTGGACTTAACTGCAGGAGACTGCTGTTCACTTCCCATTTCCAACAATTGGGACAGTTTGTTGTGGGGTTTACTGTTGCCATGACGACGAAGGTTGCTTAACTTTGATGAAGTAGTAACCCTAACCAACACCACGTTTCAAGTGATCATTTTAACCCAAACCATGATCTTTCCATAACCCAAACCAAGTGGTTTTTGTGTCTACACCTAACCAGAGCTCAACCATAGTGCTGTCATACCATAAAACACAATTATTTTTTAACAGTGATTTGTAACAATTTTAGAAAGCACAGACAAATCACGTTGTCCTGCTGATTACTGCCAATAGAGGCGCCATATTAGAAAATGCTCTTAAGGTACATATATACTTTTCACGCCTAGGCGAGTCAAAATGTGACACTGACACGGTGGACCGGTGGGTGTATTACACGCTTTGACATGATACTGGGTTGGTGTGCAAGTTTTAGTTTCTGCCCACACATAAAATCAATGGGCATTACCACGAGTCTTCATCTCATAGGGGCTGAGTAACAAGCCCTGGTGTGTAAGCTGAAGCTGATGAGAGGAGGGGGAAAAAATCCCTGTCTAAGCGTGTCAGTAAACTGCAGAAAGAGCAGGGATAGCAAAAAGTCACAGACTAAGGAGGATTGAGGGAAAGATACTGGAAAAAGCTACACTTTAGGGTATCTCATCTCATTCTGAATCCTTTTATTGCCTCAAATTGCTCTCTTTTTTGTTTACTTTCCATGCTTTTGACCAACATCCGAAACATGACGAGTAAATAAAAGGGTGGATGCTGCCACAGCCTTAGAGTGACCGCTTACATACCATTGTGTTGGAAAGCTCTTCAAAGCTGCAGCAATTCTAAGTTTGTAGGACTGCTGCACATTTTCTCTTAGTCATAAAATAAATCTGAGGTTGTAAAAGGCTACACGAAATCTCTGACCCGGGCGAAAATGCAATCATGGCTGAAATCATGTTCTCTTCTTGGGAATCAATTCAAAGCAGATTCCCCGAGTGGAAACTGGCAGATGACTTGGCCAGTGTGAGTGCTGAGGAATAGAAGAAGACTGAAATACCTGCCAAAACCATATAAATAATCTCTTTTTTTTAACTGAGAATCTTTGCTGAGAGGCTTTGGATACAGGTCCATCCTTTAAACTAGCCCAGGGTACAGACCATTAAGAATTTATTTGATTTTCACTAAGTAGTTGCTGAACAGCAAACACTAATTAGAGCAAATTATGTTAAATCCTTGGAAGCATTAATTTTCCAGACCCCCTGCCCCAACACACACACACACACACACACACACACACACACACACACACACACTTACTCTCAGATAGGACATGGAGGGAGTGTGTCTCTATGGTTTGAGCCAAAATGAGTTAATTGGATTGTGAGTAAGCAGTTTGGACGTCCATTATCTATGCCCATCTGTGGGGGTGAATATCTTGAGGTATCTCATCCAAAACAATCCTATTATCATGACCCAAAGATAAGACTGTGCACACACTCTCTCTCTTCCACATGCAAACACACACACATACACTGTTTGATAGAAATATCCCGTGCTGCAGCTGGAGAAATCTTTCCCTTTCCTGAAATTATCTTCCCATCTCTTTCTGCCCATCCTCAGACTGTATCCAGTCTGGATGACCCTAAGGGTCACCTCAGTGACCCTTAGGGTCCCTTGCTAAAACCAGCCATCCATGTAAAACCACAAACACATCTCCGGCACTTTCGCCATCCCTCTTTCCTCCTTCTTCTGATTTCCTTTTCCTGAAGGACACTGTGGCAGCTAGCCAGTCCTTCCCTTCCCATCTGTGTTTACTTAAAACTCAACCTGGACACACCACAAAAGCAGATAAAGACTGTCAGATGCAAATGTGCGCACACACACACATGGCCACACACATGCAATGCACACAGCGGCAGATCCAGAGAGGAACTTGGCGATCGTTTATTTTTGACTATCTCTAAAGACTTTAATCTATAACAGGCCAGAACGGCTTGAAAGACTTGGTACAATTTTTCCCCAATTAGTCCAACGTGAGGCTTGTTAAAATACCATATTCCAGCAGCCTATGACTGATGACAGAATAGAGTATGATTCATAATGCTGTCTTTTTCTATGGTTCCCTAATGAATGCGTTTATTAATTACCTGAGAAGCTTTGGGGTAGTCACCACAACCTGTTCTGTTCAAAGCTTAAAGTTACAAGCTCCTGCAGTTAATCCATCACCACATTCAGCTCAAAGAGGGAACAGCTCAATTTTAGCTGCCTGTCAGTTATTTTCAACGCTGCTTTTCTTCACCATCCCAAAATGGATTGCACACCACTGGGTGAAAGCTAACTACATAAAACTCAAAACTTCGATACCTCGACGGAGAAAGCAATCAAAAGTCTTTCCAGAAAGCTATTTTGCGGACAAGGCCCCCAAATGGAGGCATGGGTGTTTGTGCTCTGCTTCTCCCACAGCTGAACTTTTCTATTTAGAACTGTCAACAGTCTTGTTGTGCTTGGTGGTTTGTGGTCAAATGCCGTTTCCTAAATAGAAACCATCTATCAGAGGCTAAGTAGTGGTTGACAGATATCATTGTGGTCATGAGTGGGTGTCGGTGGTGAAGGAGGAAGTGGTGAAACCACTGGAAAAACAGTTCCATGGCTTGCATTTATTCTTGTGTAAGAGGCTAAGTGGGATGGAACGAGTCCAGTGTGCTTGAGGATAAATAGAATTCAGTTGTATGTGAGAGGACTAAGGAGGGGACTGAGGATGCCTTCATACTAGAACCAGAAATATGTACATTTCTGACAAATTTCCGTCTATTTAAGGTGTCACTCCAAACACTTTCTATTGCAAGAGACGTTCACAATGCAAGGCAAGGGACTAAAGCACTGGTTCAAATGTAAAAAGGCAAGACTTCTCTTTCTCTTCTCTGCACTATTACTGGTCATACAGCATATCACAAGGCACCGTCCATGCATCATCTTGTGACGGCTGCATTTTGTAATGTGACCTTTAATGTCACTGCAGACTGCGTCCCAATGCATCATCCTGTAATGATGATGTGCTGTTGTTGCATTTGGTTGTCCAGTAGGGAGGCACAAAAACATGAATATCTTACAATATAATGTAATGCATTGACACCACACTACAAAAAACAGCCTCAAAAATGACAGTAAGGTTGTGATACTAGCTCCAAAAAAGTAATATTTATTGTACAGCTGTTGCACTGTGTTGCATTACAACTCTGTGATGTTATTTTTAGCCACACTACCGGCATGGCTCTAGGGTTGTCAGTCACTCAGTCCACCACTTTGGTCCAGACTGAAATATCTTTTTTTTTCATGGATTGCCATGAAATTATGTACACATTAAAGGACCAGTGTTTAGGATTTAGTGGCATCTAGTGGTGAGGTTGCAGATTGCAACCATCTGAATACTCCTCCCCCTCCCCCACCCCTTCTAAGTGTGTAGGAGCACTTCCAGTGGCAATGAGACTCACGAAAAACATGAAAGGTCCTCTCCAGAGCCAGTGTTTGTGGTTGTGGTTTGTCTGTTCAGGGCTACAGTAGAAACATGGCGGTGCAACATGGCAGGCTCTGTAGAAGAGGACCTGCTCCCTATGTAGATATAAATGGCTCATTCTAAGGTAACGAAAACACAATGATTCTTATTTTCAGGTGATTATACACTAATTATAATATACTTTTGAATATTATATTCCATTTCTGCCAAGTCCGTTCTGCTAGATGCCACCAAATTCTACACACTGAACCTTTAATGGTTCCCAGAGGATAAATCCTACAGACTTTGGTGATTTCCCAACTCTTAATCTATCCACAACAGCAGGTCAAAGTTATCATTTATCCAGTTAAATACCTGAACATCTTCAAGACAGATTAGCATAAAATTTTGTACAAATGCACATGGTTCCCAGACAACGTATCTACTTTTTGCTCAAAGCCCCGCTACGCCTCAGTACAACCTCACAGAGCTGCTTGCATGGCTGTAGACTGTCTTGAAAACATTTGACTTTGTAATAAACATTCTATAATCAGCCACCAAGTGAAGCTGGCTTAACGGAAAGGCCACCTCAAATATTTGGATGTAGCTGCCTGACCACAATGCAGGATAATAAGAATGTGATAATAAGAATTAATTATCTATTCATACTCATGTTGCCAGACTCACCACCTGCCCACAGGTTGATGGACAGACTTGGAAGTCTGTTGTTACTTGAGATGGCCAGTCTGCTCCTGTCTGTGGAAACACACATCTGTCCACATCTAATAATGTTACTGTGTCGTGGAGCAAGGGTGGTTCTGTGCTAGTTAAACAATCATAAAGGTAAAACATGTACAAACCCACATATCAATCTGTGCTTTTTCGTATCTCAGAGTTTCCACTCGCGCTCCTTTTGTGAGTGACCTTCCCAGCAGCAGCAACGCTGCCTGAGAGTCTCCCTGCACCTCCAGCACAGAGGCTCCTCTGTTTGCATCACTGCTGCCCAGAGCTGCAAAGAGGACAGTGCATGAGAGGGGAGGGGTGAAACAGGCAAGCCCCTGGATCAGGTTCCGGCCTCCCTGGTCCGGTGATACCAGACCTGGCCACCACCGCCCCCTCCCACATCCTGCCCTGACAATGAGTAAAGCCAGGGAAAACCCTCCTCTGGTTTAATTGGTAGACAATGAATGCATTCTTCTCCTCTCTCCTGGCCTCTGTCAGGGGAAGAGGGGAGTCACACACAGCCTAATTGCCACCTTGCATGGGACAGGCTTAGACAAGCACGGGCCTGGCCCACAATGGCTGTATTAACCTCTGTGCATGCGATCACAAAAGGCCCAAGTTACAGAGCCACAATGCTCTCTCTCTTTCTCGCTATCGAAGAACTGATGTTTCATTCATTCAGCTCGACGAGACATTCAGGTGGACTGTGATAGATCTACCTGGGAAAGGTCGTTATGTAATGACTGAGCTCAGTTGTAAGGGGTGGTGCAGTGCGTGTGGTCCTATTGAATGAAGCATGTGTACTCTGTCATTTTCAGTGTCGTAAAAGAAGAAAAAAGAATCATCCCCTTTATCTGTCTGAGCCAAAACAATTATCTCACTATACCTTCAAAGAAAGATGGGAAATTAAAAAACATGAGGGCCATCAGCAAGATTTTACATTGCACAGCCAGTTGTTGTCTAACTTGTCATGATAAATTGCTAAAATTCAAGGTCTTAATCACAGATAGTGCATTCACCAAAGCACTTACGTGACAATTAGCTATTGAAAAATCCCCTCAATTAAATGCAATGTTCCTGAGTGCTCATTTAAGATAACCAACATAGGATATTTTGTGTAATTTCAGCAGATACTCCTGGTGAAAGTACATAAAACATCCCTTACAAAAGTCAAGGTTTGGCCCTCTTTCCTCACAAAAAAGGGCTCATTTAGGATGTCTAGAATTCATCTCCTGGAGGAAAATGAATTTTCAGCATTCCAGACAGAGCGACATTCCTAGCGGGAAGCTTAGGAATTCCCCCATCTATGTATTTTAGTCTATAATGATATGATAGCCTGAACAACATAACCATGCAAAGCAGTGACAAAGACAGGGTCAGAAACCACAACAAGCATGCACAATTGCAAAAATATGATTCACTTGGATGTGGTGTAACACAGAGGAGCACACACGCTCTGGTCCACACCCACAGGCACGGACACTAAAACAAAAGCACAGACACATCCCACACACACACTATATATGATCATGCTTTTAGCCTATTGTACTGTATGTGTGTCTGAGAAAGACGGAAGGAAATGTGTTTTGACAAAGCCAAACCCACACACAAGGCGCATACATTTGATGCAAGATGGTGACCCATCATGTCTTCATCATGAAGTTACAAAAGAATCCTCATTTCCAAATATACACACAAACTCACACCAGTATATTTACATATATTGCAGTTTTTAAGATAGTGAAATGTCGTAATTGATAAGAATGATGGCAAAAGCTATGGAAATAAGACCAGTTTTGAAAAAATCCTAGCATGTTGGCGGTTCATGGTATCATCTCCAGCAACTCAGTTGGCCTGTAATCACATTACGATTAGGCTACTCACGGCTCTGCCATATTACACTGTCAGTGCATAAACACTTGTTAGACAGAGAGAGAAAATGCAGAGAATCTAAAAATACAGACCAGAGAGGCTCTGAACGGAGGCGAGGGACAAGCCAAGGATTAGTACCGCCTCGGCGAATCAAACAAACAAGTCCAAAAAGGAGAATGGACAGAAGGTGGAGACAGAGAGAGGCGACAGACAGAGAGTTAGTAGGGGGAGGGATGGCGATGAAAACGCCACTTCCTCAGCAGTTGACCTAGTAAAACATTCATGAGAGATGTCTTTATGTGAAGAGCGGGGAGGGTAGGAGGGGAGTTTAAGGCTTGGGAGTCTAAAATAAGACAGTCCTCTATGTTTTTCAGTGTCTGTGTCGGGAGTTTGTGTGAGTGTGCCTGTCAAAAAAAGAGAAAAAGTTATTTGAGATTTGAGATGACATGCAGGCACGTTCAGTGCCAGATGCTACACCGCCGACCTCTCAAATCAAGAATAGACACCGAACTGAAACGTAGACGAACCAGACAAGAGAGAGACAGAGAAAGAGCAAGGGACATGAAAAGATCGAACTTCTTCTTTTGAGCACACCCAACAAATGGAACAGAAATGAGTCAGTGGTAATTATGACAGATATGAATCAAATAAAATAACTGATTGCCAAATGTATGGCTGCACCCACACACACATTTTGATGACAAGACATAATTAGATATTAAGAACAGATAAATGATTGACTCTTTAATTAAAACATTACACACTGAAATTCTATGGTAGACTTTATTAAGACTTTAGTAAGCTAGTGTTATTTACTCAAATAGTGTGTGTGTGTGTACACTGATAACCAGGCAGATGTGACAAACCACGGAATGCAGCTGGTTACATGACTATTAAAGCATTGCACTAATTAACTGGCTCATCTCACAGCCTATATGAGGTCAACACATCACAGCGCCCACACACTGACTACACTGGACACACACACACACACACATAAACACATGCGCATGTGCATGCATGGTTACCCAGCTATAAACACTTCAAGTTCAAACACACGCAAACAACACAGATCATTTGCTAAACAACAGTGGTGGAAGAATTACTCAGATCCTTTACTTCAGTAAAAGTACCAATACAACAATGTAAAAATACTCCATTACAAGTAAAAGTGCTGCATAAAAAAACCTACTTAAGTAAAAGAACATATGTATTAGCAGCAAAATGTAGTTAAAGTATTGCAGTAAAAGGGTCACCAGATCCGAGGGGACTGAGATGATTAATGGGAGAGGAAAGAAGGAAAAACAAAGTTCTGATACACAAATCTGTTTTCAGTCTTAGGAGAATTTTCCCTCTAATCTTTGATTTTTGGTGAAATATTGGATCATATGAACTTTTATTGAAATGAAACCATGTGAGAAGTTTAGAGGGAAAAATCACTATGTGGTGGAGCTGTTAACAACTCAGACATCTGAAATATGACCCTGACTACATTCTGCTTTTTGTAACACATCAAAAGCCAAAAAAGTTAGAAACTACTAGATTCATCTTTAACAATGTGTTGTATTTTAAAAGCTTGTTATATTATCCATTGTGTCAAATCTTCACCTGAAAAGTAACTAAAGCTGTCAAATAAATGTAGTGGAGTAGAAAGTACAATATTTCCTTCTGAAATGTAGTGGAGTGAAGTATAAAGTAGCATCAAATGGAAATACTCAAAGTACAAGTACGTCAAAATTGCACTTAAGTACAGTACTTGAGTAAATGTACTTAGTTACTTTCCACCACTGCTTACCAACATTGCAGTGTGAAGCTGTGAGATTGAGAATTTCATGGTTGGTTTGTTTCCATGGATGCCCACAATAGGAAAAATATAAATCAAGAGAATAAATGATGGTAGAAAGCCACGCTGAGACAGTTAAAGTTAGACTACAAAACTCTTAGAATGAATAAAGGAGAAGGAGGAGAGAGGTCAGGAGAGGGTGAAAGAGGAGCATGGAGGCTGTGTAAGATGAGAAATCCTCAGCCACATGAGAGCAGCTTAAAAACCAAATGAATCTTAAAGACCTGCAGAGGGAGTCAATAGTACCGGGAGCCTAAAGAAGAGCCGCTGGGCCTGGCCCTCTTCGGCTGCCTGGCTGCAAGTATAAAGCTGCATGAGAAACAGATGTTGTGAATGCCTGACACCAGAACACTTTCACTCTATGTGTGTGAGATAGAGGCATATGATATCAGTCTGTTAGGTAAGGTTAAGATTAGGGAAAGACTGTCGTTACAACATGAATCCCATCAGTCTCCTGCATGAAAGTCTGATATGCCACATGCACATCCACCACCCCAACCCCCACAAACGTCTGCCTCTCTACATGAAGGGCACACTACTTCCTGCACTGGCACTGAAGATTGGATGGATTCAAATTGGGAGGTGAGAAATCATCCAATATGGATGAACTACTAGGCTGCTCTACCATCAATTAGCAAGATCAACGATTTAGCCTTAATTGATCATGTCTGATATAAAATAAACAGCAGGTTGTGAAGTGATTTACATTACCAGATGCAAAAGCTAGTCACAGCTTACTGTGTAAACCAAAATAATGAGGTGAATAATTTTATTTTATTACCTTTTTAAAAAGCACTAACTGCGCACTCATTGCATGCAAGAACATTGCAAAGTAGTTGCATAAACTGCAAAACAAAGAGGTAAAAAGTCATGTGTAACTCCAACATGGATGTCAGTGCACTCAAACAGTCTGTTGGTTTTGTGGTGAAATGTTGCAAAACACTGTGAGGCAATGTTTTACTGTTTCTCTGTCTACAACTATTAAAAAACACACAGGAGTCAGATTTCTTTTTAACTGCTTCATGCATCTGAGATTACATTCTTTTTATATTCTTCTTTGTGTTTTTTGTTACCCCACACACAAATATATGCAAGTCAAACAAAAGCATAGACAAACAGAGATATGGACACTGAGGTGAAAACACAAAAAGAAAATCAAAAAACACTTATGACATGAACAGACATTTAAAAGAACATGTATACTAGATGTACACACACACACACACACAAACACTTCAATTTAAATTCATTCCCTTTTCTATCTCTGCCCACTTATGAACATACCACACCTGATCTCTACAAATTGTCATTGATTTCAGCCAGTTCAGACAAATTGCTTGGCATCCTGAGCAGCTCTCTCCACTGGCAGGTGATTCTTCCTGTGTGTGTCTGTCTGACATGAGTGGACTCAATGGGTCGACTGGAAGACCTCTCTGATGCCAGGACAGCACAGCAGGGGCTCTGCTGAAAACCTGAGTTCCTCTGCCAAACACCGTTCAACCAGAAAGGCTGATGAAGCTACAAAGTCGTGCAGCCAAAGTTTACATAACCTATCAGCATATGAAAAGATAGATGTGACAACTCAGCTGAAGCTTTTTATTATAAGTAAGATTTGACATTTCATCACATTTTAAGTCTATTCATGCGCTTCAAGGCTTTTTGACTCGTCACAGCAGAAATCATTAGGGAAGTGTTAAATGGTGTCTGGAGTTGAATGAGCTAGTTTTCTATTGGGTGTGCAGGCAGAGTGTGGGCTTGCAGTCATCACCTTCTGTGTAATATACCACAGCTCTGACTGAGCGGCTACAGCTGCAGCTTGGCCCGCTGCTTGCAGATATTCCAGCACCAGCCGTGGGTGATAGAGGATGCTCGAACTTCGTAACCCCCACAGCGTTCTTTTCTTTGCCACTTGTGTGTGTATATGTTCAGTATATGAGTATGTGTGCGCCGCAGCTGTGCGAACAGCTGTCTGTAGTAACATGCTTCATCTGTGTCTGTACACACACACACACACACACACACATCCTAAGATGATCTCAGACGGCACCTCTCAAAAGTGTGTCCAACTTATGAGAGCCAGCGGCATTCTTATGACTGTCATGGGAGCTCTTTGGGGAAACACTGTTTAACAAATAACCAAAGAATAATAAAAAATAATAAAATAAAAATAATCATATCTCAACAACATCTTTTCTTTTCCAGGCCTGATTGTGAAAAAGACATCAGTTAAGCCATGATGACGAATTCAGGAGGGGATTGTGTGTGCGTCTGTGCAATGTGTACGTCACACATGCATATATTTACATGCTTATAGTGGTTAATTTACAGCTTGTTTATGTGTGTTTGTGCATCCATGTGTATGTAATCATACTGCATTTATCCATGAAATGAGACGTTCAGGTTGTTAACAGTGGGAGTTGTTTGGATCATCTGAAGCTCAATGCGATTCAGCTTTCCTACACAATGTGAGGCCATTATCCTTCTACTCTTTTGATTTCATGGGGTTTCTATTCATGGTTGTCACTGACAGAGAGCTTGTGTGAAACATGGGGACAACTCAATCTGTGGACCAGCTTTTATTGTCATTTGGTCCACAGATGCTTGTTATTTGAGTCATGAGTCTTTACAGTTATGATCATAATAGTCTCTATGGTTGAAGAAGATTAAATGCCAGATCTTGTATAGATTAGATATTTGTAGGTGTAATGTCTCTGGTGTCAAACTCAACATAAAAACCACAATCCATCAAAGACACTTTACGAATGATGTAAACAGTTTCCTCCTGCACTTTACGTAAATGCATGTAAATCAATAATAAAATCATCAATCTTTCATGATCAGATCAATAACCAGAGCAGGAAGAGGGTTTCTCCAGAGGACATTAGATGGTTTTAGTCCTAATAGAATTCAACACTACTGAGAGAGGATCCATGGAGAATGTCAGTCAAAACCCAACGGGGGCACGGTAGATACGATGAGCCTTCCAATGGACTTGCAGTTATGAAACAGCCTGTAGATGATAAAAACAAAGCGGCCTCTTGGGTATTGCAGGCTGCATGGCCAACCCCACTGGCTTTACTAGCGCTAGGAGCCCAGGCTTGTCAAAACTGATCGGGTTCATGCAGATGAGATACAAATGGAGGACATATCCTGATTCCCCCACGGTGAATAAACATGGCACGATTGCTAAAGGATGGGAATGCGTGCCCTATATATATGTTCTAGCAGACGTGTTTACTTGTAATGAACCTTGTGTGCTGATATAACAGCTCACGGCAGGACTGGAGCATGTGCACAACAAACAGGGACGATCAAAGTCATTCTTGCTATTCTTGCAATGTATAAACCATTGTGAACCATGAGGCTATCAACAAAATCAAAGCAAGGGGGTTGGAAACAGTCTTGTCAACAGAGTGTGATGGAGAAATGAATTCTTTCTTTGCATATCTGAGACTTGCACCTCCTCCCCCATTCTCTCAATCCGCCATCTGACAAATCCAATTAGCATGACATGAACATTATGGTTCTGTGTACACACCACAACCAGGATCTTGGCAAGGAGTGGGTAGGATGGGCACCAGGGACATGAGCCAGACAGACATGGAGGCCTGGCATGAAGGTTCTCCACTCGGCCTGTAACCTGGCTCCAGCTGGAAGACCCAGTTCCTTGACAGGTTGGCAGCGCTAACTGCTCTCCTGCCCTCTGGACTATCATCAGTCTTCCAATATCAGTGTTCTCTCTTTTCTCATGCCACATTTTGAGCCCCCTACTTTCTCTTCAATCCTTCCTATCTCAAAGCCATGTGATATTCCTGTCTTTAGTTCAAATTGAATCTATTTCATAGTAATTTAGATTCTCCCACTTCACTGTGAGATTTCTCTATTTTTCACTCTCAGGTAGTCATGACATGATGATTAGTGTAGATACCTATTATGGTTTTGCATACCTAGATGGACCCCCCAAAAATAATTTGCAATAACAACAAACAAACAAACAACTGAGGAACCACATTTGCATGTTTGGTTGTCAGATTTTTTAAAGGGAATGGATCACAAACACTGAGATATTCTTTGTGGGGGGAAACATGCCATTGTGATCTAAAGCACTTAACCAAATTGCAGTTTGAAAAACTAAACACGCATTTTCTACCTTGTTGTGGGTGCGCACCAAACACAATCACAGAGTTAGTCAGACAGATGAAACCAAGCTCAAAACTTTTCTTTCCCAGAGCTGCACAGAGAAAACATAGTGTGGAGGTGTCTGGCAAGCTGTCAGTTTGTGCAGTCTCCTGGCCCATGCCAGTGTACGGATTTGCATTCGGCTCAAAGGAGGCCTGAAACATCAAAGCCTCTTTGAAGCACCACTTGATGCTGCACAATGGGACAGGTGAAGAAAAACAATACAACACAGCAATGCTCTGAACTACTGTACCCAGAATGCACCACAGTTCCTAAAATAAAAGTGGGACACATCAAATGCCATGATAGAAACAGCAAAACTTCATGATGTGCTTCAACAAAAGTAGAACAAAGGTTATTTTTCTACATTGTTTCTCTGATATTTTTGTATTTCCGCTCTGAGGACTTTTGTATAGTGTCTGTAAACACCGAGACAGATGATTGTGACAGTCAAAGGAAGGAGTTTCAATAAAATATGACAGGCTAAATAAAGAGCTGCGGGAATCTGTAGCGTATAATTCAGAAACTGATGTACAATTACTGTCAAAATGGTTTCTGACAATAACTGAGAAAGACTGCTTTAATTATATCTGCTCTAAGAAATCAGAATTTTACTTCTACATTTTCAAGTTTACTGGGCAATGTTACATATTATACAATCTCTGATAGGTTTACACCATTATTTAAGTTTTAAAGAGAAACTCTGAGCACATACCCTACAGATTCTCATAACTCTGAACCTGAGACTTTAATCTTTTAATCATCTGAAGGTAAATTGGAAAATGTGGCAATGGACATACTTGTCTACTATTGAAATTGTGCACAGTCACTGAAAAATTCAGGGATTGCAGATATGCAGTATGTATGAAAGTAAAATTCAGAACAGCTACCAATATAAAAGAATTTACAAATGTATTTTTAATGGTTTGTACTTACTTTGTCAAGCAGATATTTCACACGACACATACTTATTCCCAAGGGACTCATTATCAGTATTGCTGTATTTGACAAAACTGCATATAGCCTACATGTCTAGAACAAGACATTGCATGACTGTTGATGATGCATGACTTTACCATTAATGAAACCACAGGCTGCAATGAACACCAGCCAAACACTGCGCACTCTCCTCTTTCTTTGACCCATCAAGCCATCATGCACACATATTGTCCAATTGCCTGAAACAGCTCCTGAATGTCTAGTCCAGTCTAATATCAATTCAAATTTACACACACAAACACAGGGTTATCTCACTTCTTGTTAGATATAACTATGACAACTGCGCCTGCTGGGTGCTGTTGTTGGCTTGGAAGGTTTGCGTGTTCTAACAGTCAAAATTCAGCCACTGATTGACCTTGAAATGAAATGCCGAGTTAGGACACAGAAAAATGACTTTGTCAATCATGTGCAACTCTGAATTGCCCCTGCTTCTGCTTTTTGTGTATATATTAAGGAATAAAATGCCACTGCACGCAGGTAAACTGCAGCTGAATAAGGGATATGCACCAAACGCTAGGTGAATAAACTTTGAATAAACTTTGCAGCCTCTCCATAAATCAAGCCCTGACAGTGAGAAGATATTCAGCTGCAACACTTCATCATTCATTTTCAAGCTGATGTAAAAACTCACAGGCTTGAACTCCTTATACTCCCACTGATGTGTTTTGACTGGTATGGTAAGAAAAAAATCATTACAAACTATACCTCTTCAGGCCATCAACACCTGACACTTCTCAGGAATCACTCACCAGTCCTGCATGTATAGAAATGCAAACACACAAACATCCTCTCTCTCTGTCTCTACCTTGTCTCCTCTTTCTCTCTCCCAGAATCTAATGCTCTCCACTGAGGCTCTCATAGAAAAAACCTCTGCATTTCATAGCAATCAAACCGCGCTCCTGAGCAATTACTTTTGATTGCAGCCCAGTTGGCCTGGACGCTGTTTATCCGTGTTGGCATGGGAATTCGTCGGGCAAAACTCAGACAGCTGAGAGGGTGGGTATTTCTTTTTCATGTGCAATGCGCCTTTGCCAGTCTATATGCCTCCCCAAAGACATCTTCACGATGGCTCAATGCTCATTTTAATTAACACATAAGCCTGTTGATGTTAATTAAAAAGCAGACAGATGATTCCGCATCAGAAAAAGATCACATAGAGGGGAGAGCTGTGTATCGGAACGCACCGAGAGATGCAGTGGCAGTGCTTGGCACTAATTCAGATGAGATTTCCTGTAGCCCCCTTGAAACATACTGTATGCATTACAAGTGGGCGCATCAAACCAAGTGTATCAAACAGATTTTTGATGTTAGTTATTTTAGGGGGCGAATGCAGATTTGCCGAAATCTGAGGAATGTGTTTAAAGCTAAAAAAAACCCTATTAACAAGGGTACTCCAATAATGGTATTATCTGAAATACCCAGACACTGTGGTGTAGACTAAAATGTAAATGTAGTCTAACTGTGTTATCGTGCAGTCAGATCCGGTGCCACTTACTTCATGGGCTTGAACAGCGCTTGTCCATAGTTCTGGAAAGTCATGATCAACTTCAGCTGGGTGCCTCCTGATTTCATGGCTGGGAGAAAAACAAGTGAGATGATAGGTCACCATCTTAACTGCGTGAAGCATGAACACACATCACACACACACATTACCATAAACACACACAAATGCGCTTACACGTTTGCACAGCTGTTTCATTATTTGCCAATTTGGAAAACACAATTTTGCGTGAATGCATAATAGAGCTATCCCATCTGCTGACCAATTTACCAGACACTGTACAATCAAAGTGCAATTGTGGCAGTTAGGAGCTGGGCTGTCAATGAAAGCAAGAAGTGGCATGAAAAAGCATCTGCTCATAACTGCGACTAGTTCTGCTTTGACGGAGAGCTGAACATGGAAATGGGAAGTGGACAGAGTGACTGTGCTTTGAGAAAGATGAGTGAGTGAAGTGTTTTAGCACATAATATCCACTGAAACTACAATTCAGCTGTGAATTACTTTATACATTTTGTTTTAGATGTAGAAATCTTATATTATTATTATTATTATTATATATAAGTTCTGAGTAATATTACTTTCTTGGATCAAATCACCAATGAACTGATCACATCCATGTATGTATATGTGCACAGTCTACATAAAGACCACTTCCCCTCTCACTCCCACAAACCGACCTTGTGTACTCGGGAAGAGGAGCCAGGGCACATGTGTCTCTCACTATCAGTCACGATGTCTCCCAGAGGCTGATGGAGACTCTCTGTGAGCTCTCTGCCTGCATCCGTCTCAAACAAAGGGACCGCCAGCTCTGTCTAAATGCCTTGTGTTTCTGTCATAATGGACAGGCTTTCGGGGGATTTGCCCATTTATTACAGAGCATTAACTTGAGCATATTACACAACACCGTGCTTCTGCCTAACCCCAATATCAACATAAGCCCCCTGTAGTGGACCCACTTACTGACTGGCTTGCTGGCTGAGTAGCTGGTTGCGCACTACCCCCTGCACAGATCTGTCTTTTATGTTTATTGACTCTTTTTCTGTCTGAGCTCTCTCAGTGTGTTTCTCTGCTTTTTCCTCTTTTTTGTTTATATATGCCATCTCTTTATTTTCTCTGTTATGCTCTCTCTGTCTCAGTTTGTCTTACTCACTTGCAAGTCTCCTCATTTATTTCGGCTCATTTTCAAACACTTTTGGATTATACATACACAGTATATGAAGTGCAACCTACATAGCCTTGGGCCAGTGCCTTTTCTTCACCACAGAGGATGGACACTGAGTGAAATCAAAGCCAAAGAATACACTGAGAGCATTAGGCCTACACATGTACCAGATTTGCTGAAGCCAGGTCAAGTGGATAGTGCCCCTGAGTAATCTTTAAACTTGGTACAGCTATACAGCATGCCTAAAACCTCTGAGAGATTGCAAATGACTGAACTATGTTTTAATGCTGTGACCTTGAGCCCATAAGCCACAATCTTTGAGGAAGCGACCTCAATTCACTGCTCTATGCCGGTCGTTTATAAAATTTTGTTTCTAATCGAAAAGTACAAAAGCTAATCCCCCTGCGAAAAAGCCCAGCAAAGCTCGGCTGATTGTTTCTGTGGATTGTGTCTGTGCTGACATGCAATCAAACACGACTCACACAACAGTAAACTTCAACAAGACATTCTTTTGATTCTCCTAAAGGCCATCTGTCTTTGTATCAGCAAGCGAATGTATGTGCTTCTGTTGATCTGTCTCTTGCTCTGTTTCACCAGGATGCCACAAATTAATCTTATGTCCCTGTCTTCTTTTCTACACCTTCACATTCTCTGGTCTTTCAGAAAGGTCCAGGCCTCACCCGCCACCATCAGATCCTCCTTCCATGCTGTGATGATAAATCCATCCTGCTCTCACCTGTGCCACTTCACGATACTATGAGTATGATTTATGCGTCCCACTGTAGACTGAACAAAAGGCCACAGCCTGCCCCGACAGAGAGACACAGAAAAGGGGAGAGAGGCGGCTAGCGACGGAAGTAATACTATGGAGAAAATGCTGAAGAGGGGAACTTTCTAATGTCTGTGTTTTGTAATTTTAGTGAGACAGATAAGTGCTAAGTGTGTGCGCCAATTAGGGGGCACAAAAGCTGCATGCTTCCAGGCACACAGAAAGCCTGCACTGCAGTTTCTTTTCTGCAGACAGACTATTTTTATCGTGTCTGGGCACAGATTGATGGTTTATACTTTATAAACAGAGTAGATACAGAACAGAACATGCACAAGCTACTAAAGTACAGTTAGAGATGTGTGGCATGAATGATTATGGGCAGTCTGGGGGTGATGGAGGGATAAACAACAATGAGACAGTGGAAAATGCTTCAGAAAGAAATATACTGAGTCTTTTTATAATCACTGATGCACAAAAACACAGATAAGATATCCAACATGCATCAGTGGGGGAGAACACTAGACTAAAATGCTAATCCTAACTATTTTATTTAGTTTGTGGTCACGATTATTAATTCTTTGTCTCACTTTTTTTTCCCACACTGAGACACTATCTCTTTCACAAAGGAGATTTAGCCAAGATTGCATCAATATTATGACCGGTTAAGTTTCATTGCACATTTGGATCATAACATTTTTTCACTTTTATTACCTTTTTTAGTGAGGAATTTCTCAAAGCAGCAGCTACAATGTAGTGTAATGTCTATCTCATATATACTGTCTCGCTCTAACTGTAGCTCCAAACAAAACTCACATACTTTTGCAAAGAATTTGCACATATTAATCATCTGGTAAAAGCAATGTATCTCATGTAGGAATGAAAGCGATGTTTAGACATTCAGACTATAGACATTCTTTTTCCATTTTTCTCACCTTTAAGTTTATCTGGTGATGTTAGGTGGCTAGGTTTTTCAGGTCTTTCTTTTCTACCATAAACTTCGTTCTCCGTCTTTACTTTACCTTTTGTGAGAACACAGTGCATGTTCTCTTTCAAAGGTTATGATTGCACAGATGAAATGGAAGTGCTGCATTGGGACTTTAAATATAAAAAACTTTCTGAATGTTCAATGAAATCACAGTTTCACAGAAAAAAACCTTCACAATATACCACTATTGATAAAGTCATTTTGCAGCCATACCACTTAATTAACCGACATGCCGGCCCAAACACACATACCACATGCTCTCTCACACATCGACATACACACACTATTTAATAAACATAGATTGTTAGGATCTATATCAAGCACCCAAGAGAAAAGCCAGCTGAACACAGGCTTATGAACTTGCACACTCAAGCAGAATTGCAGATAAAGGGCCAGATGTGTATGATTGTGGCTTCTCTTTTGGCCTCTCTCACACACATGCATGCACAGTCATATTGTACATAGAAGAACACCCATTTTTTGATTTACTGTACATTCAGACAAGTCACTTGCCACAAACCTCACACTATAGGGTTGAACCAATTTGGCTGTCTGAGGTTGACACACTAAAATGCACCCAGAATATTTTTTTTTGTCAGGGGAAAAGCCTTATGTGAATAAATATGAAACAAAACAGACTGTCGTTACCACAGTAATGAATGAACATCATGTTGGTGCTGAACAACACAAAAGGCCAATTAATAGAAGAGAAATTATCAATATCGGCACATTACTTCAACTCAACCTTGCAGTATATACCACCAATCTCTACACTTCACTCTCACACCTTAGTATCACAGCTCTCCCTGACAGACTCACCCACACTGGTGATCCTCTGTGTGACCAAGTCCTTCAGTAAGGCGTCCAGCACAGGATTGTGTCTGGAGTACAGCTCGTAGCGATTGATCCCGATGTGGAAACGTAACCAGTTGGGATAAGACTCTGCTGTCACCTCTGCCGTCGGAGAGAACTCTTCCTCCTCTTCGTTCCCCTCCTCGTTGTGCCTGAAAAGCAAGGAGAGGAGAGGACATTTAACAAGAAGTTGTGGTGCAAGCAGATTCCTGTTAAAATTATTTTTTGGCTGTGTAATAGATTCCTAGTTGTTGCAGGGTATGAACCTCTCCTAATATAACTCAGCTGTATCAGACTAATTGATGCTGAAGGAACTGGCACAAAACACTTAATAGATTTGTTAATATTATGAATACATGGTTACTGTAATGCAGCTTCACTGACTGAAGATCCAAGAATAGTAAAAAAATCAAGCAGGATGATGAATCAGAAGTTCCCTGCCCAAACACATAAGAGGGAAGAAGATGGCATAATGAGACATGGATGCAGCAGAGAGATGACTGGACATTGCTATAGAGGCACAGAGGAAGTGGATGTAAGGACCTGTCTGCTATTAGATAGATAGATAGATAGATAGATAGATAGATAGATAGATAGATAGATAGAAAGGAGCAAACATGTAGCCTAGTATCACCAACTTTTTGTCACTTATGTGCATCCCCTCATCCTTGCATCACCAGTCAAATACTGTATATTTAAAGCAGTCTAACTGTTCATGGTCCCACTTGTAACCCTTTAAGTTTAACAGATTCCCTTCCCATCAGCTTACCATCCTTGGTTCCCTGTTGCTCTGGGATAAAACCTGATGTCAGTGTTGACGTTAAATAAAGTGTCAGCGTCCGTGAGAGTAGGAAGGTCAGTCTTGTATAGGTGATGCTCAAACAGAGCAGCCAGTCGGGAGACACCGTGGGCAGGGACGGTCCGACCCCCGCTCGCGTCTCCGATGAGCGGCTTGTGGTCCTCCGCCTTCCCCGCTGAAGGTCTCATCCGCCTGAAGGACTCCGCTCTGTCCCCGGCCGCTGTGATCTTTTCCAGGGAATGTGATGTCAGGTTGGAGCTCGGCTCGTTGCTGAAATCCTGCAGGATTCTCAGCGTGTGCTTGTTAGGCCAGCCCGCTTCAGCCGCCGACCTGGCGCGCTGCTTCCCCCAGCCCTGCGACTCACCGCCCGGGTGGTGAGCGCACTGGCAGCCGCCGTCCCCGCTGTCCGCTCCCGCCGCCCTCTTCTCCAGTTTTGGTAACAAGTCTATCATGATGTGCATGGTGCACGCTACCAAAAACACCATGAGTATCAACACTCTGAATTTACGAAACAATATCATCTTTATCATGTTTTTTTTCTTTACACAGAGGAAGCTTTAAGCGCAGCGCACCTTACTGCACTGACATTGATGTCCAACAGTGTTATGCGATGACAAAGCAGCGACGTTAAGATTTCCTATGATCATTGCACACATAATGCGTGTGAGCCTATGTTAATAACTCCATGATGTGCTCAGTCTTTCTTTTTAATTTTTACAAAAGTCCCAATTCTTCATTCCCAGACAGATGGACAGACCGATGCATTGTGAGCACTGGACACTTCACTGGCAGCGACTCAAAAAGTGCTCTTCATTCATTGCGTTGTTGAATAGGATACAGTGTCAGGAGGACGGACCACTACATAAATCGTTAAGAGGTAACAGGAAGGAGGGGAGTCCTGTTAAAAGCACAGATATTCTTCCTTCTTTGTAATGCTGCCAGCACGGAGTTGAGATGTCAAATGTGTCATAACTGTCCTCTTGGGCGGATAAAAGTGACGAGAGATTGATATAGTCCACAAAAACACAGCCTTCCTAATATTTAGGATACATGAATAATCAAAAAGGGGGGGAAAAAAGCAAAATTCCATGAAAATAACAGGTGATCCGCTGCAAGATGCTTGGATGCTGTCCCGCTTCTTGACAGGAGCTGCTGCTTTTCTGCGAGCCTCGTTGAAGTCAAATCCGAGACTGGCTGGCAGGTGCAGGGATCCCGGTTGTCATTTGTCCTCTTAACACTGCCTTGTCTTCCTTCCAAGTGTTCATCCAGGGTGGGTGTGTTAAATATTATGATCGAAGCCCTCTGAGCCCAGCCTCGGTGGCGTCATGAGGAAGAGATTGGCTGCGTCTGTACATACAAGTACCACTGGAGTGACATGAAAGGCGAGCTTCAGTGAGGAAGAGCTGAGGCTGCAAGTCCCCTGTGCGCAGCCAGAGGGCGTTGGCACAACCCGAAACACTATGTTGCCCATATAATAGATAATCTGAAGGACAAGGTAGGTAATGTATACTGTGCGCCATTCTTTAAAGGTGCACAATAAGCCGCTGGTTTTCGGAGTGGGCTCGGAGGGCCCCTGATGCGTCCTTGAGGACGAGCCAAGGGGTCACCAGCAAAATGAAAATACTTAAAATTCATTGGGAGTAACAGATGACAGTTATTCTCCAGTACAGAGAGACACAGTTTTATTAGTATCAGACACAAAAGTTCCCATCTGTGACTCTCAAACAGGGCAGGCCACAGAGAACTTGTTTTAAAGTAGTGATTTTTATGTTATGTGGTGTGCTTTGATTGTTGAATAATCTATTTATTAATTGATAATTTGTTAAAAACGCCCTTCACTGTTTCACAGAGCCTAAGAGGAGGTCATCAAGTATTGTGCTATTTTGTCCAAATCCTTATGTATTCAATTTATAGTGCATACAACAGATCATGATCATTGTTGATTAATTTTCTGTGGATCAACTAATAGATTAATCATCTAATCTTTTCTACATAAAATATGTAGCACAATACATCAAAACATACATAAAAATTCAAAAGTGTCTACCAAATGAACACACTTGCTGAGAATTAGTCAACTCTAAAGGTTTGACTGCTAGTTGGTAGAAAGTCACATTCCAAATATGTACATTTTATCCATATCCTTGTTTTACATCCAGCAAAATAATATGGAGCTGGAGTTGTTTCTGGCCACCTGAACTTAAGTCAAACATTTAGTTATCTTCTACTGCGGCTCTGGTTTGGTCTCCACCAACTGCTGAGAAAAACATTTGGGTCTTTTGCTTTCCATAGATGCTTCAGTTTCTTCACCGGCCATTTATAGTACAGACATGTCTGTGCTTGTTTGCTTTGACTGTCTGTCTGCGGTTTTAGTTTGATGGTTTGATGACAGCCATGAAGATTGTGAACATAAAACATACAGTACATGCCTGTTAACTGTCAGTGGGTTTGGCACTACAGTGACTTTTACATTACAGAAATTTAAATGTATCTATATGACTTTGATTTATAATGTGGCACTCACTGTACATACTCCATACATCTGTGAGTGTGAGTGAGTGAATGGCTCCAAACTCTGCTGTCCTTTGCCACATTTCTTAAGATATTTACTACTTTCAAAACTTGATGAATTTAATTTAAATCAAAGGCTCTCATATCAGGTTATTTATCAAACATTAATCCTCTTCTATGTACGTTCTGCAGTCAAAACACACCTACTGTACCTGCCTTCTCAGAGGCTATTTCTCTTATTCACTGATAAAATGAAACACACCTTTTATTTAAACTGCAGGGGGACAAAACACTCGCAGCAATTATTGCAGCCTGCACTTACAGCTGGGCTGGATTAGATTTCTCAGAGACTTCACAGGATTAAATGAATAACATTTTAAGTGCCATGGAGTTCCCTCAGGCTGCCAAATGCAGGCCTTCAAAAAAAAAAAAAACACACTCAGAAAATCAATTTAATAATTTTGTCACATCATACACAATGTTAAATGGGAAGCAAAAAAAACACAATGCACATATGGCTGAAATGTCTTCATCTCAGTAGAATTACACAAAGTAATAAAATGAACAAATTATACATATTCCTTTGGCTTGTGTGTGTATACTGTGCAAGCAGACTCAATTGGAAGAGCTTCACTTGGCTTCTGCCCCTCCTCCCAGAGGCACTGAGTTCATGCCACTGCCAGATTTGTGCATCTAAATAAAACAGGATCTTAAAGCTAACAAGCAAACAAATTGTTCTCCCAAAGGCGAGCCTGATGTCCCAATTCATCTCATGCTCCAAACAAAACAAATTGGCACGCGCAGACATGTTAGAATCCACTGATACTAAAAAAGTATTCCACATGTCGCTCTACATGAATTATATAATTTGCTTCAGCTCAAAGAGAAATGAAGGGTTAACCACATATATGAGATTTTGTACATTTTATTGTAGGAGAAGCCTGAGCCAGTAAGCATGATACAGTTGCTTTTGGCAATGTGCATTGCCAGTGAGTGCAGACCTACTCTACATCCGCTGATGAAGCATTTTTGCAATTGTTTGCTAGAAGCTATTTCAGTTGTCTGCTCTCAAAACCGGTGATTTTCCCCACTGTCTAGAACTTTTTACTAGAATTCTATATTTTTCTGATGTTAAATAAAATGCATCGTGAAAGAAAGGCTTTACTTTGACCTATTTTTGCAAATGGTGACTGTCAAAATAAAAATAAAAAAATATCCAAATTGGTTGATTATAAAGGAATATTGTGATTCATGCAAGCAAAGCAATGAATAGCACTTGTGGAGAAGAAAATTGAGAGATGCCATTTTCTTCTAAATAAATATGGAATTATGATGGTAAGGTAACAAAAAGTAATACAAAGCCAACAACAATTGGCAAGGGCTCGTTAATATCATTTTCAGTGACAGTATCTGACAATATTGCGGAGAAATGTTACATGTAAAATTGCTCTAGAATGAATCATCACTATTTTGACATTTTATAAAACATGAGAAATTAAAATATCAGGTTAGTCTTTTTGCGTCTAGGAAGATCAAGTGTGGTGACTCTGTATGGGCTCCTATTTATGGATTCTTGAACAACTTACTGATATTAAATTAATTGTTCAAACAGTACCCAAGCAACAGTTTACAAATGTAACTTCTGGCAAATATGTTGTTGTAGTTATCATCTGCCAGTTATCTGATCAGCTAACAAGCCACAAACTGCTCCAGAAGAATAAAAACACAGTTTTTCTAAAAGAAGATTAACTTTCTGTATTTATTTTGCAATGATTTCATTTACATGGAGAAATGACGAATTAGCCATCGAACAGAATAAACATTTTCTGTAGGTATATAGCACAGCTTACAGCCACATTTGGCCCATTGTGACATTAATCTTTACAGGTAAAGAATCAACCTTAACTGCTGCAATAATCCGATAATGGCAGATATAAGAATATACTACTGCAGAAAAGGTATTTTGTTACTATCTTTGCACGGTGACTACACACACTGATTTCACCGATATAGTTGTCAAATAGTGCAACATATTTGATAAATTAGATTCACATTTAGTTTTTACACAGCCTGTTTTGTAGTTAATAATAGTTAAAGTAATATTTTTAATATGATTGTAATCAAACCCAGTCAACAGTGCTTCAAGGTTACACATACAATATTTCGTGGTTTCGGAGAATCTTTCCTGGGGCGATTCCTCTGCATCAAATTCACTCCCCTCCCTGCTGCAAGGGTTTGGTAACCTTCGACCCATAGAAGTAAAAGTGACAGAAGATGGAGTAGTTCAGCTCCATGGGGAACCAAAGTCATTCCGCATTTCATACCTGAAGCTGGTCTTATACCATTTTGATTAGTCTTGGGTATTCAAAAATGACTCACCTTGTGTTTAAAATAAGATGGGAAGGGTTGAGAGAGTGAAAGAGATGAGCTAGAAGTGAGGATTAAAAAAAAAAAAAAATCAATGCATACTCCAGATTCTGATTTGGTTTGGACCATTGGAATCCACTGAGTAATATTTTTGTGTCTGTCTGTGTGTCTGAATGTTTGACCTGAGGGCTTGTCTGTTCCTCAGGTAGGAAGCAGACTTTGCAAAGTTCAACTTGAACTCCCAGACCTCACTAATGTCAAAGTATTCTGCAAGAGTCAAGGTTATATAACAACCTAGACAATGTATTTCTGAGTCAAATTAATGAAACATTCACAATATCTCTTTGGGGAGCAATAATAAAAAATGTATATATCAGTTTTTATAGCTGTGCTCCATAAAAGGCCATACACTCAGTCACATCAAACCCTGTTATGCAGTTTTATGAGCCTGATGATTTGTTAACAGCTAATTTCAAGCTGAGGGGTAAGTGGTTGTGCAAATGTCACAAGAGTAGAAGTTATAATTGGAGAATAATGTGACCGAGTAATGGCAATAAAAATGCTATTTTGGCAAATGGCTTGTCACTTGGCACTGCTGGCATGGCATAAAAGAAAGGATGATGTGGCTCAGCGAGTAGGGATGGAGAAGGAGAGAGAGAGAGAGAAAACGAGTGTGAGGAAGGGTGTTAAGTAATGACACATTTGTTCACTTGACTAAAAACAAGCTGAAAATGGACTTCTTTGGGGACACGTGAGGGACATTATGTGAAGAGGGCCCATTATTGGCTGTAGGTATGTGTACTTTAGGTGATCCACATTCTAACTCAGTGAAATTTGTTTTTGCTCAAACCTGATTATAATCATAACTATTTCCCCCCCCTCGTTATTTTTTCTGATCCTTAAAATTACTCGTTTTGCTCCATGTGGAAACCTTGGTAGTAGAAACAGCTCTAGTGTGTTGCGACTTAAATTTGTGACTTTAAATTTGATTTTATTACGTGCTTTGAGTTTCAATTACTGTGCAATAGCATCAAATGAAACATGCTGAATACATTCATTTTACGGGCCATACTCCTTTTAATGTTTAATATGAATTTCATATGCTGGAGTATCAATCCAGAACATGAACTATATTAGTCTTTCATCTGGACTCTCTGCCAATCACAGCAAGACACAGAGTTAGAATAATGAGACTACTGGTGTCATGCTCAGCAGTGCAGTGGTCCTGCTGTGTTGATCTCTTTATCTCATAGACTCAAAAAGTAAATTGAGCTCTGGGATTTTAAATTAGTAGGATGTGACCTTGGAAGTTAAGGTACACAAAGAATGGTTGTATGTGCATTGTATGATTTGGTGTGTGTGAATGGACTAAATCTAAAAGAGATGTGACAGGCACAATGACAGTGTCACAGCAGCCATTCAACTGTTCATCATTCACTGCCAAAGTAGGTGTCATCTCGTACTCACCCAAGGACCCACTTCATACCATTATCAAAGCAGGTAATAAATGTCTGCCATTCTCTTTTACTCTGAGGTGACTTTATCAATATCAAATGAGCTCAGTTTTCAAGATGATGGATGAAGAAAAAGTTGTAATTTTATATGCAAATATATTTATGACAGTACTGATTATTTATGTGGAGCTTACTTCACTTCTGTTTGTCTGAGTTTCTTTCCACCGTCTGAAAATGTAGACGTAATGTGAGCGTTAATGTGTGTGTGTCTGTTAGCTGTGAGATTATTTGATGTTCCCATGCCTGCGCCAAGGACATGCTGGTCACCCAAATGAGACAGTTCTTTGTATTTTCTTCACAACTTCTTGTGAAGGTACAAGTATAGCATACTCAACACTATAATTTTATTTGGACACACAACATGAATCTAAGGTATTGACTTGGCAGCATAAGAAGTTCTCCTCTGTTGCAGCCTCTGTTTGTGATTTAGGCTGATGCCATCAAAATGCCTGAAGGAGTTTTCTTCACTGAGATACTCACCTTTAAAGACCGTTCAAGAGGTTACACAGCCGTTGACAAACATATTGGCTATTGCACTTATAGCACCTGGGACCTTTCATTAACTGGACAGTTAGTCTTACTAATACCTTGCACACCCAAAACACTAAGGACATTTTCAAGTCTGTGTTGTTTAGCTCAGTTGAATTGGACTCTGCTTCATTTTCCCCCTTGGTATGATTTGAATGGGCACATCTGAGCAATCGTACTCAGGTGTGGACCAAAACAACTGTCCTGAGACCCTTTGAGGAAGCGGTCTCAGTTCAGTTCCAAACAAATTCTGGAGTGGTTTCTTTGTGGAGGGAACGTGATCTGACCTTGATCTGGTCCAACTACTAGGTGTACTCTGCAAGTTTGAGCTATATGGCGCCCGTAGCCAGGTGCACTTTGCATACTGGGATGAACGAAATCAACGGTTGTTAGCAGCTAACTGGAGAGTAAATTGACATCCGACCTGGACTAGCAACAAAGTACGTTGTATTGAAGATTTAGACATTTAGGACCTTTGGGACCCTCTTCCTGTGTTTTTGCTCTTGCCCCAGGCACAACTAAGCAGTGAGTGGAGTGACGTTCTCACAAGGCTTTTAGTGATGCATTTTGGTTCGCTTGGATGTTACCAACTCATCCAGTGATTTGGACCAGAGCAAATGAACTTAAGATTTGAAAACACCTTTAGATGAATGTAGTTATTGGAGAAACTAATAAATCACACTGTAGTAAGTAACTTATAATAAGTGTAAGTCAGTGTTAATAATCTTGGCTTTTAGGAAGCTGATAAGCTTGTTCAGAGAAGGTTCTCTGCAAGACTATAAAGTGTTAAATTTGTGTTCTTCTCTTCCTGCTGTTGTGGATATTAGTCAGACTTAAACTGTTAAGAGCAACTATAACATTACAGTGTTTGTTAACTTGCCATACCATAATGATAGCCAGAAATTTAAAAAATTAGCACACTGCCCAAGAGCTTACTGATGAGTGCTTGAAACCATCTGTTGATGGCTAATTATCAACAAAAGCATCATCTGTCCTCCATTGACATCAGATGTCCTGGAGGAAGAGCAGAATAATGACTGAGTGGGCCATGCTTCCTCTGATTGGTTCGAAACTGCAGGATTTGCTCTCTAGTGTGGCGGGGAGACTAGAGATAAGCCTGTCTCAATCCATCCAACTGTGTGTCAAGGGTTAGATTTTATCCTCCCTGGTTCTTCAGATTTACATGTTTTAGCATGTGCGTGTTCACGTGTGCATGCGTATGTGTATGTGTGTGTGTGTGTGTGTGTGTGTGTATGTGTGTGTGTGTGTGGTATTGGTCTCTCACAACAAAGGGCTGGTGAGTTTCTACATAGCAGACAACCTGTGCCCTCAATTAAGTAGTTTGCAAACGAACAATGAACACGGGGTGAAAAGAATATGCTTTCAATTTCCATTTGACTTATTGGTCATTATGCTTATCACAGGAACCAATTTTAATGACTTTGGACTTGAGGACATAAAGGAGAAAGTGATTTATTATTGTTGCACCTCCAGCTCATCGTTCACAATGCATACTGTTAACATGAAAATAACAATTGCTGAAGATCACATTCAGTGGCTCAGAAGGTTAAATTAACACCTTGTCCGAATCTATGACAACAATGTCCTAACAGTGAGAGAGGACAGGCCTGTGACCATTCATTGTAGCAGAACAGAATCTTATATTTCAGCAAGGTTATTGGTAAGCTGGGCTGTTGTGGTAATATGCTGTCATATTAGCTCTCTGGATGTCAGAATGTGATGCCTCAGAGGGAGATCATGGATTGTATCTCCTCCAGCAGGGCTGAAGCTGGATCACTGCTCAACCAAACAAAAGTAATGCGCATGAGTGAATAATGATGATATTGTTAGTGAGGTGTCAGTTCCTATAATACATGTTTTGGATATTGCCTTTAGCTTCCAAAACAAAAAGTCTTAGTCGCAGTATTTGTGCTTCAGTTTTGGGCTTTGGGAATAAAATCCAGTACATAAAATAAAATGATGGATTGCTCCCAATGGCCAATAAGCAGATCAATGTCAAATCAATGGTCATGTGAGATACGGGTAGTTAATAGATCAGTGCAGGATACAGTGTGCACTCCCAGAGATTCTGGGCATGGTCTAATCAAATCAATAAGGTCATATACATAAAATAGCTGTGCTAATTTCAAGACACAGGGCCAGAGGAACTAAAATACTGCGATGCATGGTGTTTCCCAACATATATAGGAATATTACATTTAAGGAAAATCAGAATCACATACTAAAATGGACAAACAATGTTCCCTATAGTATCAAAGTGCGGGGCAGAACAAGTAGCATACTGATGGTTTTGCTATCACACAGATTTATCAGTTATGAAGATAAAATAATCTTTGTCCTGAGGCTGCTGTCAAAAGAATGAAGATCAAGTCAAGATCTGGTCATTAAATTTTGGTGTTTCTTGTCTACAAGGGGTAAAGGCGGTGGTGGTGCCACAGACAGAGGGTCACCAAAAACATTAGGATTCATCCAATGTTCACCGAAAATGATCAGAAAAATCGAGCAATTAGCTTCAACTGACTTTGTCAGAGACCAAAAAGTTGGCAAAGGCTTGTTGGTCAAGCTCTTTAGACAGTACAGTTACCAAAATAAATGGGGAATAATCTGCACAAACCATGGATATCCTCAACATATTCTACAGAAATCTGGCTAGTATTTCTGAGATATCTTTCTCTGGACAAAAGTGTTGTCCAGATGGAACCAACCAACTGACTGATTGACAAACCAATTAACAGTGCCATTCAATGCTGCTTGTGGGCTCTGTTAAAGCAGCATATTGGATGTACATGATATGCTACACTCCGTATGCTAGTGGCATGGCTCTAAGGATGGCAATGTCAGTCATGGAAAACATTTTATCTGCTAAGCATCAGCATGTTAGCATTGTCATTGTGAGCATGAGCATGTTAGCGTTTAGCTCAAAGCTTACTTACTTATGCATAGTTCTCAGGGTCTTTTAACACACGAGGCTCTCCACCATGGAAGAATAAGAAGAAGCTATAGAGTCTTGTTTTTGGTTCATTTGTACTTTATGCTCTGCCTCATGTTGGGATGAGATGACCTGGAGATGGTCTTACCTGCAGTACCAGGTTAGCATGACATATTGTAGGTCATCAGAGGGCCAAACCATGGAATGAGTGGTTTGATGATGTGGCAACCCTCTCTGCTGATTTAACTGTGCTTGCAGGATATGTCTGCAACAGGGTAGCCACTGGGCCTCACTTCCTCCTCTTGGCTCTGGCTGATTTAACAGGCTGTTTGTTACACAAGAGTTTGGCATGGCTCTACTCCTGCTGCTGTATCCCTCATGGGCCACATCCTGTTCCTGCTCTGCTCCCACTTGCTTGTTGACACATAGGTCATTGCAGGGCGTTGGCTATGTTTTCAAACATGTAGACATAAAAAGACATGGCAGACACAGAAATATAAGAAATCATGCACACACACGCATAGAGCTCAGCTTGTCAAATGAGCTACAGGCAGACATTTTTCTTTTCATTACAGTGCCAGTGTGTGTGTGTGATAATGGCTCTCCTGCTTGTGGGATAAGTTGTGTTTGGCCATGACTTTTCATTCTGAAAGCCCATAATTAGACTGCACCGGATGCTGCCAAGGAAGGATGAGGTTAAGGAGTGGGAGTGTGTGGCCTGTTTGCTTGGTGGTTTTCACAAGCACGATGAGGAGCGTTGAGCCTTAATTATAGGAGTGGCGTCCCCGCTGGACCTCGATGATAGATTTCCTGTGATTAGAGGAAATGATCGGTATCGATTGTAAGAGCAGAGGAAGAGTCATGTTTAATTGCATTAGAATAATATAATTGCCTATTGATGGCTGAGGTGAGTCTAGTTGCTGATGATGAGGCTACACTGTGTCAGGTGTAAAACTTGTTTATGCCACAGTGCTCTTAAAGTTATTTAACGCTATGATGGCACCAGTACATTTGAGAGATTTTCGTTGTTTGTGTAAAGTCTTACCCGGTTATTCTCAGAGTCTTTGCTGACATATACATTATATAATGTATGAACAATTCCTCCTTGTGTGCCCAGTTTATAACAGCTGCACCTCCATTTCTCATCCCACACAACCTTTCTCCACACATCAGGTTAACTTTCTCCAGGTTTTCCAATACGAACCAATTAAGCTTGAGTTGGAGTATGATCGATATATTTCCTGGTGACCTTTGGGTCACCTCAGGCAATTGTCGATATGTATTTGAGGTTGTGATGTCAGGGCTGGTTCTGCAGTTCCCCTTGCACCATCAGTCCATCGATTTTCCACCTTCCTCTGGAGAAATATAAACAAAACCTTATGCTAACTCGTACAAAATATACATGTTCTGCTGACTCTGCTGTTGCTCACAATATTTATCATCCCACACCAAATCAATTTTGCACTGAACACCTGAATCACTACTTCTACCTCATACTTAATAAAAAGAAAAGCAATAGAGGACAATAGGATGAAAAACAATAAAACCCATAATATCTCTTGGGGGATGTTATGATACTGCACCTGTAAATTACATTCGTATGTAATTCATCAGAAATAATAGAGCGGGCATTTTTGGGAGCTCTCAGACAAGGCCACAGTTACAGATGTGGTTTTTCATATGTGATTTGTGCTGTCACCGCAGGCTTGTTTGTCTGCCTGTTTCACTCTCTCTCTCATGTTTGGGTCCTCCTCTCACTGGTTGTGTTTCAAGCGAATCCAGACAGCCTTGATCTTCAGCCAGGGACAGTGTGCTACAGGGCAGGCTAGGCCGCAGAAAGTTACCCTGCTCCCAGGTCACTGTGGTCTGGAAGCCAACATGGGATCACTGAGTAAACAAGTGGTTTTTGTCAGGGGGTGGCTCAGGACAGCAGATACAAGGGCGTGTGTTTGTGTGGGTATATATGCATGTGCATGTGCCAGAAAGTCTTAAAAGTTTGGATGGGCCCGTAGCGTGCTGTCTCCTGGAGCTTTTTAGAAAATGTTGATTGCTTTATGTCTCAACTGGGGACGCATGTTTGTGTTACATGTTAGAATGAAATATTCATTACTGGAGAGAGTCTTCAGGCCTGTATGCTCTGAGGGTGGGAGTTCTGTTTAAACACATCTCATCAATATAATGTTTCAGCATTGCCACTGACAGGCATTAGTGTACTGTCAGAAGAAATTACTGTATTAAACTATCCTTCATGCATACTCATGCTTGTATATTACAATGAACAATAGACAAAATGAGCTTGATATCACCAAATTAACATGCAATGCAAACAGACAGAATGATTTTGATATAATCAGCTTAAGTATGACACTGCCAACTTGCTGTATGTTGCTGTATGATGGTTTATTTGCATAATGAGTGTACTCAGTCAAAGGTAATCTTTTCAGATTATGCCAATCTGTTTTTTAAAACATGTTGAAGATCATGACATGCATCATCGTGACATGTATCTTGCTCTTAAAAACTCCAACATACACCTTTTGTGTTATATATTATCAATATGTGGCATGACAGCTTTCTTTTTCAAAGGTGTTGCTGATGTGTTGTGTTGTGATCTGTGTGGTGTATACTGTCTATCACAATAAGCTGAAATCTCATTACATTTTAATTTTGTGTTGCTTATATAAACATCCCGTAATAATAATAATGATAATGATAATGATAATGATAATGATAATGATAATGATAATGATAATGATAATAATAATAATAATAAAACTTTATCCACATAGCACATTTCAAACAGAAAGATGCAATATAATGTGCTTTACAGAACATGAACAAAATAAAAATGATGCAAGAAATAGGACCAATAAAAACATAATACACAGTATTAAAAAGAGACTACTACGACAGATTTAGAAACAAATAAAAATTAATAGTAAATAAAATTACAATTAATACTGTAGGTGAGGTTTCTTGAGGAATAAAAAAAGATGAGTTTCAAGTCTGTAGACTTGTTAAAGCTTCTTTGAACTAATTCTTACAGAAAAATAGAAACTA
Organism: Thunnus albacares; assembly: GCF_914725855.1. Classification (NCBI taxonomy): domain Eukaryota; kingdom Metazoa; phylum Chordata; class Actinopteri; order Scombriformes; family Scombridae; genus Thunnus; species Thunnus albacares. Next base: position 14,165,805 of record NC_058122.1, on the reverse strand, counting down.
CTTCATGGAAAGTAAGTGAAGAGAAATATGGAGAGAAAATGTGCCCTCCGTATCCCTCAAAAGTAATAAAATAAGTCAATTGTTTTTTAAAAAAAAAAAACTTTATGGAGGGTTTGCACTGGAAAAGGTATTTTATTACAATCCACTTTTTTCCACTTTTGAAGTTCTATTATTGATACTTTTATCGATGTTTTTACTTGATTTTCAGCTTTAAAAAAAAAAAAATTAAAATTAATACATTATTGCATAAAAAAGTAGAATTGACCCAACAAGGTCAGTCTAGGATGGATTTTCTGATATTATTTGCATAATCAGACAAAGGGCTTTATTTAAACCACCACCGATCCCACTCTTGACATTTAGTCTTCTATACAGTAAATATCAGGGCCTGACTGACGTTTACCTTTCTCCCACAGCCCGTGTCCCATATCAACTTTCACTTGTCTTATCGTAGGTCTACATTAGATTACATGTCTCATAGGACCACAGCAACAATTTAAGCAAATGTATAATGTCCTTCCGTGCTAATCCACCCTCACCAGTTTACGGTGATGTTCTGCCAATTCTGCACTTTCCAAAGTCTGGAATACATTTCCTCTTTAAAAGAGAATGAAAACAGATTATTTTTCCTGAGCCGGCAATACACGGTTTTATACTGTGCCACAGGTATGCCTGATGTCTGTGACCACAAAACATTATAAGTTCAGTTGCTGCGCATTTTATTTCTCGCTCCTTGCACCTGTAATTGTGCATTGCAGAAAAACAAAACAAATTTTTTTTGTGGACATGTGTGGACTGCTGCACAGTACACTACAAATTGTGTGACCAAATAAAGTGTGGAGATTTGTTGAAACAATACATAGCTTAACTTAAAGGATTGGTGTGTAAGATTTAGTGACATCCAGCAGTTAGGTTGCAGATTGCAACCAGCTGAATACCCTTTGCCTCACCCTCCCTTTCCAAGCATGTAGGAAAACCTACAATGGCTGCAAAACTCCCGAAAAACACGAAAGGCCCTCTCGAGAGCCAATGTTTGGTTTGTTTGTTTGAAACATGGCTATGCAACATGGCAGGCTCCATGGAAGAGGACCCACTCCCTATTTAGATATAAAGGGCTCATTCTAAAGTAACAAAAACACAACGATTCTTATTTTCATGGGATTATACACTAATTAAAACATACTTGTGAATATTATCAGGGCTGCCAACTTTCAGGTATTATGCAATTAAAAACAAATTCATAACTGATTATGTTGTACTGTGAAAAGAGGACACTGACAGCACACAGACAGACAAGCTTGCCAGCCCTGAAAACCAGGCACTAGTAGTGCTTAAGACTATTAAGACTAAATCTTGGATGGATGAGTATTTTTTAAAATTAATTTCCTTTATGTTGACCAGAACACATTACTCAATAATCACTAGACTCTATACTCATTATGTTTATGTTCTCAGATATTATTGGTGTTTTGGTCCTTGTTACAGTTAAATGTGCCAAGAGATTGAAAGCTGGCAAACATGTAATTAGCACTAAGCTCATTTTGTTTCTCCTTTTATTTTTCTACAAGTATTCCAGAGTAATTGAAAAAGAGATCTCCCATTCTTTAACATTGTAATCTTGTTCTTAATGTGCAGCCTGACAACTGTGCTTGCAAGCAAATTCTGTTGACGTTACCTCATCCTTATGACCACTCAAGTACACAAAAATGTCCTAATTTACTATAAACGTACTGTATGTATTACAGCCTTTTGTTTATCTATCTGTAAAGGTCAAAAATATGATAGCAGCAATGGTTAAGAGCTATTGGTGCAACAAACTATGTTATCACCCACTGCGCCACATTATTTTGACATGATATATAGGCTATTCATGATGTGTATATTTAATATTTCATACCATTACTGAGTGTCATACATATTTCATGTATAACATTCAGCTGTATGTGACTTGCTGACAAAATGGGAAATGCCCTCCACCCAAATCCACCCCTGAGGCCGTCCTACATGAATGTAACCCTAAATGCCTTCTTTCACCAGCACCGTAGGCTGTCCTTATGCTCTGTGTCCCATCCCTCCTATGCTGTCGCCTCTGGCTCAAAGCTGAGTGAGCTGTACTAATGCTTCTCCAGTCCACTGGGAGTAAATTTGATAGACTGCACAATGAGTCAAGCTATAAGAAAATGTGTTTATGTCCACTCTGAGAATAGAGACGGAGATCTTTAAATATACTTAATCAAAAGAGTATTCCATAGCATCTAGCAAAGTAATGATTTCTTGATAAAGAAGCAAATAAAATATAAGGAGAGGGAGAAAAGAGGAGATTTCCAGTCCAGATACATTCGTTCAGCTCACATTACATTTAAACTGTGCTGGAAGGCACATTAAATTGTGTCTTTTCTTTTCTTTTCTTTTTTGAACATGAAGTTTTCGATGAGTCTAATTAGCATTTATAGATGCACTGAGGAACTTGATTACAGTTTTTAAAGTCTGCAGCTGGTCATTATGCTAATCCAGGAGTCTTCAGTGTGTACTTATAAAACCTCGCCACACAATGAGTGATGTTTCATGAGAAGGGAATAACACACAAGTGAACTAAGTGCTCTTTAACCAAAACTCTCATGATGCTTTGCTGTGGGACTAAAAAACAACAGACGTTGCTGGCAGAGCCCAGGTACGGTCAAACCATGAGTCAGGAGTTAATCAGTAACTGTAAGTTCACTGTGGTGAAGCAGGGGCAGCAGATAAAACAGGTGGCTAAGCTAAACAATAGCCAAAAAGATTAATTGATAATTACATGACTTAATATGCAAGGCATCACCACTGACCATCTACTTTACCACAGGCTGAGATTATGTGTACGTAAGATATGCTACTCTTGAAAACAAATCTACATTGAGAATCTGTGTTGGCCACAAGGCTCAAACATTGCAAAATCACAAGCATAAAAACAACATCTTAAAAAATGGAAGGGGATTCATAAAATAGCTATCGTGTTCGTTTGTTAGTTTTATTCTGTCATACCCCACTACATCCCCACTGTTTCCTAGATATAATACCTGTCCTTTAGTGATATTGCACATTCATTTTGTCTTTGTCTGTTACAGAAACCTAATATAGCCCTGCACAGCTAGCCAGGGAACAAGGTTGCACATGCACCATGGATATTTGTTTACCCCGGGCTAATTTCTTTAATTCTTAAACAAGATGTGCATGACAGAGAATTAATTTTCTGCGTAAACAAGTTACAGTTTGTTTCCTGGGGTTGTTTGGCTGGCTTTTTGTCAGAAGCTGCACATGATTAATAATGCTGTCCTACACCTTATGTTGAGGGAATTAATAGAAAATGGTGAAAATGAGCGTGGGCATATGAGAGTCGGCTGGGTCATGTGTGATTTGTGTGTGTGTGGTTGGCTAAAGATGGAGAGTTTTGTGCATGTACTCTTTGTGCGGTCGCACATATTTCCCTGCGAAAACACATGTGCCTTTTACATTGTGTCCTCTTGAATGTCACTGATACGCCATAGACCATGTGGCCCTCCATACTACAGATAATGAGCATATTAATATGTACATACCCAACCAGGTTAATGCCTGCCTGGCACTCCAATTTCACGGCCCAGTCTCAGGTCTAGGCAGTTTCTGCAGCACCAATAAGACATAGTTTCTCTCTATCAGATGAAGAAAGAAAAAATATTGTTCTGAATTATTGAACATATACATGACTGACAGGCTGGCTGATGAAAGTGAAGGAGAAGGAAACAGAAAAGGAAGAAAGAGCAAAAATTGGTATAGTGAAGTTGATTGATGCCAAAGATAACTTTAGGTGAGGGGTTGATACTAAAAAATACTGACACAAAATATGACTACAAGGGTTGCGGTAGAGGGGACAAAATTGCTGAAATTGCTCTTCAGTTTCCTCCTTTTTCAAAGCTCCAAAAGTTATTCCAGGCAATCCATCAGAAATGAAGTTGTACCTTCATAACTTACAGTCTGACTCATGATATCTATTTGGTAGTTGATCTCATCACTTTTGTGTCTTAACCTGCTGCTCTGGGAAGGAAAACTTTGTCTTGAAGAAGACAGAGTAGAAAAGCTGGCTGTCTATTGAACACAGAATATTCCCTAAATGGCAAATATTTTGAGATGGGCTCATTTCAGCAAAATCTGCTGATATTTGTCAGTCCATTAAGCGTCAGAGAACATTTTCAGCTAAAAGCCATTGCAAATGTCAGACAGATAAAACAGCTCCCATCCAAGGAACTGTCTGACAGACAGTGTGATCAAGCTAAATGGTGGGATGTGGTAGGAGCAGAGATTTTATGACTCTCTCTGTGTGTGTGTGTGTGTGTGTCCTGTCTGGCTCTGTCTTGAGTTTACAGTATGCCTGTGTGTTTTCTGAAGCTGAGACTCAGTCATACCTTATATCTTTTATTGCCACTTTTAAATCTCATGTCAACACAACTAATATTTTACCCATGCCGTTAGTGGTAGCTGCAACATTTTTTTTTGTATCTGTGTGCTCTGAGACAGAATGTACAGTGATAACTTCACTGCTTCTGCCATAATTTCAAACTTTTCACTTGATTTAATTTCTCATTTAACATCAACGCTGGGATTTTCTCATAATCATTTGATATGAAATTGAATAGAAAATATGCGGCACCATATATTTATGGCAGAATTTACTTCTCATCCAGGCTTGTTTGGAATGTTTCAGTGTTCAGGTGAAAAGCTATTTTGATTTCCAAGCACTACTTTGTATTGTTTCTACAACCCCTGGATGGAGTTTTCACAACATCTCAAGGCTACAGTTTGTCTGCATGAATACAAACACAACTGTGTTTACAGATATTTTTCACATAATTTTTCTCCTGCAAGCAAACAACAAGAAACATTCGGAGTGTTTTTGAGTCAACAGGTTGTAAGTGTTGGAACAATGTCAACTGAAGCCAGCAAAATGAAATCTAAATGAAAAGTTGAAGAAAAAGTTGAACCTTTGAATTCCAATACAGAAACAACTTATTATTTCGGCTTGGTTTCAGAATTTCAGAATTTCTCATTTCTGAAAAATATATTTTTTCGCCTAAGTGTTTGACTAAGATGGATGTTTGCAGTGTCAAACTCAGCTCATATGAGAATAGTTACTGTGTGATCAGTAGAACCAAAGTTTTTCATAGGTGACTGATTACACCAAGACAGCACTGAGTAAGACACTGTTTACTCAGGGGGAGTTTGTAATATTTTGACTGTCATTAGCTGACTAATTTATTGCTAAGTTATGTAAATCATAACTGTCATGATTAAGTCATGATTAATAAGATTTGTTTCCTGTATTCAAGTTATCCTTACATTAGATCAGACAGTGCGAGTCAGAGGTGCATTGAAGTCTGTGTCAGTGACTAAAACCTCAAATCTGTCTCCCGTTTTGTCATAGCACAGTTATTTCAGGAAGTGACAAGACAACATAAAGCTGCTTTGTTTCAGGAAACCACACAGCTGTGTCATGTTTCTGAGAACAATTTGCTTCACAACCAGATAAGTTTGGAATAAAAGCTTATGATGTTTATGAGTATACATAAACATCATAACTTACAAAATGTATTTTAGTCCAGACTCTTTGAGTCGGTTAGTCAGAAGTATTTCCTCCTTTACAATGCCTAAGTCAACACTTTCCATAACTACACAAAAGTAAAGAGCAGCCCCTTAAAGAAACACAGACTACACTGCTGTTTATAGCAGACAGTATGACAGACAACAAAGATGTATGATTGGTAATGTGAAACTTAAAAATCTCTGGACCAGACACTTTGAAACATGAACAGACTTCAGATACTGCAGTTATTTCATAAGGTGACTAAAAAGTAAAGTGAACAAATAATTGGTGAAAATTGTTCCCATGAATCATAAAAATTGCACTGGTGAGAATATGTCTGTGGCAAATGGCATTCAGCTTTCTTTTGCCACAGTATTGCAGATACGCAGCGACAGAACACTTAGAGAATTTCTGAGGTGGTGTGTCCAGCATTTCAATGCCTTCTGAAGGACAGTGTGGAATTGGCTTTTTGAAAGCACACATGGGGATTTGTACCAGCCTGCATCAGGTTATCAGGTTATATGCATCGACTTGACTATGGTTCATTGGTATTTGCAGTACAGTTCCAATCAGACAAACTCTAGTACTCAATTAGTCACATTGTGTTTCACTATAATAACTAGATATGTATGAATAGCGAGTGAAATGCAATTTAGTCTGAAATATGCTTATTGACTCAGCTTAACAGCTTAAAAAAGAAGTTTCATTATTTTAATAGATTGTTCACATGCATTACTTGTACACACCATTGCTCTTTAAAGTGTCCTACCTCCCAGTAACGATTAGTACATTTAGGTCACTTCTCATATTCTGTCCATTTGGCTCCATAAGAAATTAAGTGTGACTTAACTGTGACTTGGTAGGGTAGGTCATTCAATGTGTCTCTTATTTTCCTTCTTCACCAGATGGTTCCTGCACAACTGAGGTTTGTTTTGGACTTGCCCATTAAAATTATTTTGATAGAATGACAAGCTGCTGCAAAAACAAGTTTATTTCTTCCTGTGCGGGCAAGATTTCCACTATCCAACTATTTCACAAGTTAATTATCAAATCAAAGTTGTTTGAGTATTCAGATGATGTCATATGTGAGCATATTTGCCATAAGCCACTTCTGTTGATGGAAGACACATCAGCACTGTCTATGGAGAAAGCTAGTTTCCTAAGCCACTTGTGGGAAATAATCTAAAAAGCTGGCAACAGTGACCAAAGTTTGTAATGGTTCACAAAGCACAGCTTCTCATCCATCACTCACAGGGAAAGCTTTATATTGTACAGCACAGACAATATTTATATAGTGTAACCATAGTTGCAACATTTATTCATCAATTGGTGTTTATTTGTTCTAATTTAAGTAGTGTATCGTAGTCATAGTAACAGTTCTGGTGCAGCATATAATTTATTACATTAGTACATCATCATGTTGGACGGATGTTGGTTCCCAAGGCATATACAGAGAGAGGTATGGGGATACTATCAGAATTTTCATAGTGAAAAATATATATCATGACATTTGCAAATGTGTGTAAACATTGTGAAAATTATATGTTATGGTTGTAAGATGTGTCAGTTGATATTTGCAGCTCTTGTATGCAATTGTGCATGCGCTTACTGAGATCTGTACTGTATATGTGTATCCAGATATAGAGATTTGAGCTAAGATCTGCAAATATGGTGCTGTAAATTTGACCCACCACCTGGCGAGGGCACCAAGTTGTTTTGTTGCCAACATGCCACCCTGCTGATTCACTCATTTCACAGATAGGATCTATCAAGTGGACTCATTTTGCCACAACAACACCGCATCCATCAGTGGGCATGGCCATGATGGAAATGGATTGGTGCCTTGGGTATACATTTACATTTCTCAAAACACATTTGCACATCTGAGAATGCATTTGCAAATCATATTTTGCATCCACAATTCTCTGTTCATATTTGCAATGGTCAGATATAGTACTGGTTTCATTTTTATAATAAATAAAAAGCATTGACCAATTTTAGGTTTGTCAGACAGGATGTCTGGTATTTCCGCAAATCAATTAATCAATCCAAAAATCAATGGTTTAAATCATCTTTTGAAAAATAATTCAGTATTAACAAAGCAAGCATAAATAGTTATGAACATTAGCGGTCAAAAAGAACAGGATTTTGCAACAACTTGCATTGGTAATCAAAGTGAAAGCCAAATAATGATATCATCTGTATGTGCCATTCTACAGCTCAAAGCAGCAACGTGTACTCCCTCTAGCACTGACCTTTCAGGAACCTCTTCTCGAGCACACGTATTTTACACTTCAAAGTAAGCAGTTAAATTATTCCAATTAGGCCTGCAGCGCTGTTCTGGTCGTACCAATCTGCTGATGAAAGAACTCAACCAAGCCTATCATCCTCCCTCAAAGTCTCATTGCAGTTGTACATTATACATATTCATTGGACTGTTTATAGAGAGGCCTGGTTGTCTTTGCAGTGCCATGTACAGAATGTAGAAGATTATCCATAGTTAGATGTGTTGCTTTGAAAAGAATGTTTGAAAAAGACAAGCACCTTAAGTGGTCACTACCAGCAATTATTCACACACATATGCAAAGATACAAGTGTATGGCCTGCACATATCCATGATGCAGATGTGAAGATATGGCTTCACTTGCTCCTAAATGAAACATACCCCTGTGACTTATGGATTTTGGAGCACTGTAGGATTTGTATTTATGGCAGAAAACAGCCTGGTAAAAGAAACGGCAGATGGGAACTTATTGGAAGCATTTTAGCCCTCATGGATTTTTAGACTACTCTATTGATTTTGTATGCATTGCACCAAGGCTGGCTGAAATAAACTGCATGCTGTCCATGTGTGTGGAGTAGGTCTCTTCCTCACAGCACTGACTCTACCCCCATCCGGTGAGCGTTTCATCTGCCTTTGAAGGAGCAGAACCAAAGGAATTATACAGGGGAAAATTGCCGATAAAGGCTATTATGTCCGCTGTAATATCCATTTCCCAAACAATAATGTCGGGGAAAGGAGAAGTGATGAGAGCAGAGCAGTATTACCCCACCATCTGCTCTCTTCCACCACTTGGTCTGTCTCTCCTCTCTGAGCTGCTTTCTATTTACTCTATCTGGCTCATGTGCTCTCTCTCTCGTTCCACACCCCCATGCTGAGCTTTCTCTCTGTTAACCCTCTAATTTCCTACATATATTCTGTGTTCGTCACTGTCTATTCTACCACCGCAGAGCCCCTTCATTGTCTATCCCTTATTCTTCACATCTGAGAATCTCTTGCACATATGAACACTAGTTAATACATCTGTGATCCTGCCTGAATCAATTTCTCAGTCATTGTGGGAGTGGGAATGATGAAACATCTTTCCTGCCTACTCATACACCTCATGCTGTACATGAAAATGGCTATCTTCCATCTAAAGAGTTTTTAAGGTCCACTGAGGCGGTAGAGCCTCATGGAAGATTATAAATAATATATGTAATACTGTGGAAAATGCAACTTTTTAATGTATTGATAATGTTTCTTTTCTGTTAGCTACAGATACAGACACACAGCCAGTTAAAGATGACAAACTAACATCTAAAATATGCATATGGAACTTTAAAGGTTTTGTTTTGCCATACATTAAGTGCGGTTTTTAAAAATACGTTTGTTTACTGTTGAAGAAAGTAATCCCAATGCTGGTGAATATGAATCAGATAATATATAAGCATATTATGTATAATATAAGGCTGCAAATAATGTATATTTTCATTATTATTTCTTCTGTTGATTATTTTCTTGATGAATCAATTAATTTGCCCATAAAACACCAGAAAAGAGACCAAGCTGACACATTCAAATTGCTCGGTAAGATAATTAATGCTAGATGTAGTTTTTTTATTGTAAACTTTAAAAGTTATATTTGTAAGGCGATTAGCACTGGTATTTTGTCTCCGTATTCGCATAGAAAGCAAAATTTATACATTTAACATTGTAAAAAAATCTAATGCAACAGCACTACAAACAACACCTAAAAATACCACAGGAGTTAAATCAATACCTTATTGACACAGTCTCGATCCTTGAACCATGCAACCATGGATCTAGAGGCATTTATTGGGTGCTCCAAAGCCTGTAAAGTCTATTGGAGGGCAACGTCTGTGTGAAAAAGAAATGAACTTAGCTTTGAGTTTTGCACAGTTTTTTCAAAGACATGGAAAATAAGAGGAATATGAAAAACACAAGAAAAAGCTGTGTGATGCCTGGTTTTGTGTTTAGGTAAAATGCTTTTATGGAGTATGCCACTTTCAAAGTTTCACATTTTAAATGCTTTAATTCATATAATTTTACCATCCATTTTCTCCTCTAAAAGCGTTAAATGTTGGACATTGAGTGGGTACACCAGCACTTAGGGTGCCCTGCTGTCTCACCTCTGTGGAGAAAAAGGCGCTGTGACATTTAGGCCTCCGTGTTCTGCAGGCTCATTCATTACTACTGCTCTACTAATAGAACCATATTGTCTGAAAAAATCTATTATCTCCTCATCTTTCTCTGTTTCTGTTATTCCTCTAACCAACACTGCATCTGGAATTTTGATACCAAGTTTTTCAAAGATGTCCATTTTTGTATTATGACTGAAGAAACCTAATGTTCAACTATAATGCGAGCGTACCTTAAGTACTGTACATCAATAACCTCCTCCTGGCTAACTTGCCAAAATTTATGTAGCATGCCTTTGCTGTACATATCTGCAGCAAGTATGATAGCTAAACATTATTGTGTGGACTAGAATGATGAGATTTTAGATACCAAATAAGGAGGAGCAATTACACTGATGACAATATTTAATGAATGACTTGGGAGACTGTGATTGTGTAGAAAAGGTACTATATATTAGAAAACAGGAGGAAGAGAAAAGAGCATAAAGCATAAAAAACATCAACTATGACCATACAAAATTACAACTATGATATCAACTCTCAATAACCTTTTTCACACAATGCCTGTGTTTCAGTGTTGATCCAGCTACTTCAAGGATTTCTCTTTTTAAGACTAGGTGCACCTCACCATTTAACTGGGTGATTTAGATTGAATATAATGTAAATATTGAGACAGGTTAAATATCAATATAAATATTCTTTCCACTTATTCATCACTATAACCATTTGGATCTACATAGAAACAACCAAACAAACTCTGAGGAATCAGCATGAATGAAGATGGAAATGACCCCTTCACTACACAACACTACACACATTTACCAGTACAGGGAAGGCAGTCCAAGGAATTTTTCGATAAAGTCAATTAGGGTTTAAGTCAAAGTCAGAAGGGAATGGGATTGTGCTGGACAAAGTGTGTGTCAGTGAATTGGGGATATGGATGAATGGTGCGAGTCTCTGGCTGCAGTGTATCCTACTTCCCTGGCAGGAAAATGATTATTGTTGCTGAGCTTGATGCTTGTTCCTTTAAGATTAGGCTCCTGGTCTCATTGATCGGAATAGCTCATCATCAAAGTTGCTCCACACTCAAGAAAACCTGGCCTGTATAGGCAAATAAGGCCAGAACTCTCTTTTAACAACAATTGACTTTTTTTGTATAAATTCTAAATACAAAATGATAATAATAGGCCCCCTTTACACCTTGCATCAAAATGTATTTTGGATGATCAACTGCAATTGGATAGTGCTTGACCACATGGAAGTAAAGGTGTAAATGCACCCAAGATGCACTGAGGACGGATTCTGATCCAATCGGCCAAACCACCTCTGGAAGTGTTCAGTGATGCATTGTGACCACATTGAACACAATTGTAAATGCAATTGCGTTGTCAATCCACATAGAACAACTACTTGGGCGTAAATACATGATCGCTTACGTCTGTTCCAAACCAGTGGGGTAGCAGCCATTAGCCAGTTAACGAGTTAAGCTATTAGCAAGAAAGCAGCAAGAAAGCGATGGATATTCAAGACACTTGTGGATTCTAGTTGTTGAAGATGGCATCTTCCCCTGCTTCGAAAAGCAAGCAAAAGTTCATATAATAGTGCAGCTTCACGGATGGCTACCATCTTTTTTTTGTTGTTGTTGTTTTCTGGACCCACGCAAATAAGAGGAGGATGTCACATTTGGTTGTTTGAGCTAGACAGAGTGATCGGATCTCAATCGGATGTTAATTGTGGACACTGGAGACATATTAATACCAGGTGTAAATTCAATCAGGTTAAATCATATCTAGATACAATCTGGATATGAGACGCATTTTAATGCAAGGTGTAAAGGGACTAATACAATCCAATAGTACATTATAAATATTAACACTGTTGCCATTTCACTTAAAATTGCATTAATCTAATTGATATGTAACCTCTGCTATCTGTATGTAACATAGAGGTCACTCTGATTGGCTACTGGTTGCACTGGTTGCACAGATTTTCACCCACGGGAGTACAAGCTTCTGCCGGCCCTATTTTTTTTCTCACCCGAATTCCACGAGGTCTGCCTCTGATTGGCTAGTACTTGTTGCCTTCATTGGTTAGGTTGGTTAGGATTGAGATGGTTAGGGTTAGGGTAAGAATGTCAGGGTCAGAGCCAATCAGAGGCAGAGTAGGGGTGGGTCTTCGCAGAATATGGGTGGGAAAAAAATAATGCCTTCAATTTTATTCATTAGTGACCTGAATTAAAATTTTTGACTATTTTCTTGAAAAATCAATGAATTTGTCCATAAAATGCCAGAAAGGAGACCAAGCTGGCATGTACAAAGTACTTGTTAAGATAATCAAAGGACCAGTGTGTAAGATTCAGTGGCATCTAGTTGTGAGGTTGCAGATTGTGACAGAATTAAATACGCCTTGCCTTACCCTCCCCTTCCAAGCGTGTAGGAAAACATACGGTGGCTGCGAAACTCATGAAAAATGCAAAAGGCCCTCTCTAGAGCCAGTATTTGGTTTGTCTGTTCTGGGCTACTGTAGAAATATGGTGGTGCAACATGGCAGCCTCCGTAGAAGGGGGCCTGTCCGTATGTAGATATAAAGGGCTCATTCTAAGGTAACAAAAACACAACAATTCTTATTTTAAGGTGATTACACACAAATTAAAACATACTTATGAATATTATATACCATTTCTGCCAAGTTGTTCCGCCACATGCCACTAAATTCTACACACGAAACCCTTAATTTTGGATGTTGTATTTTTTTTTATTGTCAACCTTAAAAAGTATATTTGGAAGGCACTCGGCACTGGTATTTTGTCTCCGTATTTTCATAGAAAGCAAAATAGATACATTTAACATTGCAATAAAATCCAACGCAACAACACCACAAACAACACCTAAAAATACTATCGGGAAATAAATCAACACCTCATTGACAGTCTTGATCAAAACTGGATATTATAAACAAATATTATAAGCTTTCCAAAGACATGATTTTTTGCAGGAATATGAAGCTGCATATTGTCCAGGTGAACATAATATTGAACCTGCAACCATGCATCCAGAGGTATTAATTGGGTGCTACAAATATTGGAAGGTAATGTCTGTGTGAAAAAGAAATGAACTTAGCTTTGAGTTTTGCACAGTTTTTTCAAAGGCATTGAAAATATGAGGAATATGGGAAGTATAAGAAGAAGCTGTGTGACACCTGGTGTCATTGTGTTTAGGTAAAATGCTTTTATGGAATATGCCACTTTCAGAGTTTCACATTTTAAATGCTTTAATACATATAATTTTACCATCCATTCTCTCCTCTAAAAGCGTTAAATGTTGGATGTTGAGTGGGTACACCAGCACTTAGGGTGCCTTGCTGTCTCACCTTTGTAGACTAGAAGGCGCTGTGACATTTACAGTAGGGCCTCCGTGTTCTGCAGGCCCAAGGCCAGCTGTGAGAGCCAGCCAGGGAGAGTTACTGAGCATGGGGTGGAAATGCCAGCAATCAGGCAGGTGGTATGTCACAATCTCACAGCTTTATTGTGATTGAGTGAAAGGCAACCCCCATGATCCCTAAACTTCAAAACACTGTCGGTTCATGATTTTATAAGCTGACACACATTCACACACAATATTCTTTTTGCTCAACACTTAAATAATTTCTTACACATGACAAACTGTTCCTCAGATATAATGTGGAAATAATGTCGTGTTCAAGTGTAATGGAGTTTAGATGATTACATCTGTCCTTCTGTGCAACCTACACAGGAAATAAAGGAAACAGTGACTTGCTCATGTATACTGTAAGAGCTTTTTCTTCTTCTTTTCCTTTATAGTGGCCAGTGTCCAAGAGCAGTCACAGTGGTTTCTGAGCAACCCAGTTTGGCCATAACCATAGAGGGGAAATCCACGTTTTTACCACAGCTGACCACACACACCCACTCGTCTGAATTCCTCAGCTTGACCGCAAACACACATCAACAGTCATAAGTCAACAGAGACTTGTGACTGCGCGTCACACACACTGACACAGACACACAGCACCAACCTGCCACCCACACAACTCCAAATACTCAAGGCTCTCATTAGACCTATGTCTAAACATGCACTCGCTCCTGCAAAAGGTATGTCCACACATATGTATGCACATACACTGAAGATTCCTATTCACATGCACACAAATACTGATTCAAACATAACACTACTGTAAATAAACCTGTACTTTTAAATAAACCTTGAAATAAAATCAAAAGATTTTTAACTTTTATTATGTAAATCTTCATCTGGACACTGAGGCATTTCAGCATCTCAATGAACATGATCATGCAGAATCTGTCATACGGTTTTTCAAACTTATATAGACATAGCTGCTTTAAGCCCCTTGACGTGCCACTGCTTGGTGGCTATTTAGGATTTTAGGATTTTATTACGATCCCTGATGCAGATCATTAGCTTACACTTACAGACAAAACAAACAAATCATATTAAAATCAGAAAAGTATGACTAACAATATTCTTTCCTGCACACACAATACTATATATATTGTTATTAATACCCACTTATATATGAATATACACTAAATTAATAAGCACTGAATGTACATGCAAAGTGAAATCAAAGTCAAATTAAAAAAGAAAAACGTACAAGATGTGGTTACAGGCGTAGGGCCATTAAGTGTTGCCTAACTTGTTTTTTAAAACTTGCATTATTGTGTACTTTAGCAGTCTGAGCTGGGAGTGAGTTCCATGCAACCATGGCTCAATACAATACTGTGTGTTGCTTTGATTGTGTTTTAGATTTAGGGAACTGTGTAGTGACCTCTGGTGGCATGTCTAGTGGGGTAGATATGTTCGTATGTTAGAGCTGAATGTGAGTTGACTATATAAACAATTAGGAATTTTCAATACATTAATCTTTCTAATAAAAACGAGGAGTGATGCTGTCAGCCTTTCCTCAACTTTCAACCAAGAGAGACTGACATGCATGTTGTTTACATTAGATCTTAGTGTGCATCGAAGGGCAAGACGGGCTGCTTTGTTCTGAGTCAGCTGCAGTTTTCCAAGCTCCTTCTTCGCAGCGCCTGGCCATATCATTGGGCAATAGTCTAGATGTGATAAAACTAGAGTCTGCAGGACTTGTTTGGTCAAGTGTGTTGTTAGACAAGCAGAGCACCTCTTTATAACAGTTATATTCCTCCCCATCTTTATAACAAGAGAATATACACTCACTGGCCACTTCATCAGAAACACCTGTGCAATCTAATGCAATCCAATACAACAGCTCTGTCATAAATTCTACATTTACCAAGCTTGTACCAGATTATATCAGTTTTTGTTGACAATGTCAGAAAGGTGATAATTCTATTTTATGTTTATTATTGAGGTCGTAATGGGTGGTGGTGGTGTACTAGAGTGCATTATATTGAATGGTGTTCCTAGTATTTTGTCCACTCCATTAACATACATGAGGAGGGCAAAATATTAGGAATACTATTACAAAAAATGTATAAGCTTTGTAAATGTAGAATTTGTGGTAGAGCTGTTGTATTGGATTGCATTAGATTGCACAGGTGTACTTAATAAAGTGGCTGGTGAGTGGATATGCCTTGTCCAAAACAGTTTACAATCTAAAATAACTTTGTTTCCTCTACTTGCTCAACAGCTACATTGTTCAGCATCAGATTCAGCTGGAGTCTAGAGCTCAATGAGTGATTTGTACCAAATACAATGCACTTAGTCTGTGATATTTTTAAGACTAGTTTAGTACTAGTAACCCATTCCGGTACTGTCTGAAACTCTTTGTTTAGGGTTGCAGTGATTTCATTAACTGTGGGTGGATACATGTATATTGTTCTATCATCAGCATACATGGACCCACAGGCTTTTTTAAGAGCAAATGGAAGGTCATTAGTAAAAACAGAAAAAAGTAAAGGGCCAAGCAGACTTCCTTGTGGAATTCCACACTCTACATTTCTAGCATCTGAAAAGCTTCCATTAAAAAGAAACTCTGTGTGCTCTATTGGATAGATAGCTTTCTATCCATAATAAGACAGATGGAGCAAAACCATAACAAATGAGGTTTTTTCATAATAATTTGTGATCAGCAACATCAAAGACAGCACTGCATTCTAACAATACTGCTCCCACAATATTCTTTTTATCAATTTCAATTGTGTAAGTGCTATGCATGTTGAGTGACCTTCCCTATCAGCATGCTGGCAGTCACTTGTCAAATTGTTAACAGAGAAATAGCATCGTATCTGTTCAAATACAATTTTTTCCAAGAGTTGCTAAGAATAGGTGACAAACTGATTGGTCGGCTATAAAGGCAGCCCTAGCACTCTTGGGTAGTGGAATGATTTTATCTTCTCTCCAGGTTCGGGGACAAACATTGCTCTTAAGGCTCAAATCAAAGATATGGAAATATGATCTGCTACCATCCTCAGTAGCTTTCCATCTAAGTTTTCAGTACCAGGTGGTTTCTTATTATTGACAGACAGCAATATTTTTTTCACCTCTTCAATACTCACTTTACACAGTTCAGAAGTACAACTCTTGTCTTTCATTATTTCATCTTTTTTACATAAATATGATGACTCACAACTTGATTTTGGTATTTCCTGCCTTAGTTTACACACTTTGTTAATAAAATAATCATTAAAATTATTAGCACATCTAATGGTTTAATAATGAAAAACCTATCTGATTCAATGAATGACAGAATTGAGTTAGTTTTTCTTCCAATGATATCATTTAAGGTACTCCAGAGCTTTTTTCCATCATGCTTTATATTATTTATTTTAGTTTCATAATACATTTTCTTCTTCCTTTTGTTCAATTTAGTCACAGTATTTTCAACTCTTCATCAATTCACAGTGCACTAACAGTTCTAACAGAAAGGCTTCCTGACAGGTGCTTATCAATAACTGAAAGCAAACATTTCATAAATGTGTCAAGTGCAGCATCTGGGTCCCTCTCTTAACTCACATCAGAACAACAAATATTTTTAACATCATCCACATATGAGTCACAGCCTAATTCCTTGTATGATCTTTCAAACCTATTTTAGGCCCAGCCTTTGGAACTTTGGCTTTCCTGGATATAGTTACTACATTACGATCACTAAATCCAATGTGAACAGATACAGCTTTGGAGCAAAGTTCTCCAGCGTTACTGTAAATGTCATCAATGCACATGGATGATATGATTCCTGTATTGTTAGTGAACACCCTGGTAAGTTGATTAATGACCTGGACCAGATTACAAGCACTGGTTACAGCAGGAAGTTTCTTTTTCAGCAGACAGCTTGATGAAAGAAAATTAATGTTCAGATTTCCCAGGAAATAAATCTCCCTATTCACATCACATACTCACAAGCATTTCACACAAATTATCTAGATACTGACTGTCAGAACTTGGTGGCCTATAACAGCACCCCAACAGCGATGGCTTTACAGTAAATGAGGCAGGTGAATCTGCAACCACAACATTTCAACAGCACTTGACATTAAGTCCTCTCTGGGCTTAATAGGAATGTGGCTTTGAATGTATATTGCATCTCCTTCTCCATAGGTATCCCTGTCCCTTCTATAGATGTTATACCCCTGTATTGCCACTGTAGCATCATCAAATGAGTCATCTAAGTGGGTTTGGGGAATATGAATGTTGTCTGATGTTAGCTAGTTATTGATATCCTGAACCTTATTTCTGAGGCTACATATATTAACATAGCTTATTTTTAGCCCTTTCCTGGGAAGTTTATAAGACACAGACATGATATAGAAAATAACAAACAGAGTAAAAAACAACATTATTCAGCATTCAGTCAAGTATGTGAGTGTGTGTGTGTGTGTGTGTGTGTGTGTGTGTGTGTGGGAGCGAAGTTAAGAACCCATAGGCCTGGCTCTTTCCAGTCTCTCAGTTGTTTGGGAAGGAGGGTGGACAATGAATCTGTCGTATCGGCTGTACGCAATGTTCCCTTTACTTCTTTCAGCTTTCATGGCTGGGATGAGTTCTTTTCGCCTCTGGCGTACAGCCTTAGTATAGTCCTTGTTGAGGAAGATGTTAGTTCCTTTCACTTTATGGCCTCTTTCCAGAACTGCCATCTTGTCCTTGAATCGTAGGAATTTCATCACTATTGGCCTGGGTCTGTCACCTGAGTTGGTTCCTGTCCTGTGGGCACGCTCCTCCTCGATCCTCTTTTCATCCATCCGTAGCTTTACAGTGAACATCTCACAGACCTTGTCCTCAGATTCCTCCTAGCTCTCATGTGGGGACTCAGGAATGCCTTCTACAATTATATTACTTCAATTGAATTGACCCTCGAGGTAGTCTGATTACCCAGTCATTGATAAGACTGATTCACACACGGTAATGATGTCTCTTTGTGCATCTTTGCACTTTATACTCAACTCCTTGCAAGTCTCTTTTAGATCTTCCACTTCTTTTTGGGAGGACTGCAAACTGTTCTTTAGGTCTTGGACCTCTTTCATCATATTGTCCATTCTTTTGTTAGTAGAATCGACCAAGATTTGGACAAAGTCCTTGGAGTTGTTTTCTTGCAGTGTTAGTAACCGTGTGTAGACATCTTGTTGCTTTAAAAGATCTGGCACCTGTGATAGACTGACATAGTCCTCTCCTTTCTGTTTGGGTGTCATGGTTGGAGCTTGGATTAATGCTACACCACCTAGTTCCAGCTGGGACAGGTGGCGGGGGGGCAGATGTAATCAACAACAAGCAGCAGAGCTCTGTATAAACAGCCAACAGCCTGGGACAAGTCCGCGGTCCCAACCTCAGCGGCTAACCGCGTCGCTGTCTGCGTTCAAGTTGTTAGCCTGCCTAGCTTGAAGCAGTAATGCTAGCTCACAGCGCCAAACAAGATGCCAGGGCATAAAGTTGCGGTCCCAGCAACATATCACTGCGTTGTGGGATCAAAAATCAATTGGATGATAATAAAACAGAAATACTTCCTCAGAAATTTTACAAACTTTTTCAAAACAGCAAACAGCTCTCCTTTTCAGCTCAGACCGGAGGTGACGTCGCCATCTGTTATGACCAAAGTCATGGTTTTCACAGTCATCAGCCACATGAAAAACAGACACCACATCTATGTTCATGCTGTTTTTCTACTTGAATAAACATGGAGTTTAAAGTTCATGGTACAGTAACTCATGTCAGCAAGTTTTACCACCAGGCTGCTATCTAAAAATGAATAGTGTTAGTAAAGAAATGTGCAAATCCAACAATTGCATGATAGGTTAAATACTATATGTTGTGCTATATTGCTATATATATGCCACATGCCATAAATATTTTGGATGAGTCAACATAATATGATTGAGTTGTGGTTCATTTGCTGCCAATCAGCTTCTCTGCGACTGAGCCTGCCCTGTGTTTCCTGCTCTCTCATCCATGGGATTCACACCTTCACACATTTTTTCCACCCTATTGAAGACACTAATGCTTTTATCACAGCTCAAGTGTTTTGTGCTCTTCAACAGTGCCTCTTCACTGCCCCCCCCCCCCCCCCCCCCCCCCCGCCCCCAACTTCATCCTTCTCCAGTTTTTGAGCAGAGGTTCCCCCTGTGCCTTTTTGACTGAGAGTAATTTGCACACGCTTCAAGAATGCAATGAACGATGAGAGAAATGTTGTGGGCTGATGCAGACAGGGGCTAATGCGTATTTATTTCATTGAGTAGCGTTGTTTGGCAAAGCCACCGTAGCACATACCCGGGGTAATGGCTTGACAAATCAGATCTGTCAGACTATCCACACTTGCCACTTCTCCTTCCCCTGCAGGTAAAGAGATCTAACTCAACAGACTATGGAGAGAGACACCATGCACTACACCTCAGTACGAGCTGAATAATAATTTATTATTGCGATGTTAACACATTAAAAAGTAGTATATTTTGTGTACACAAGCAAATTGTTGCCTACTGATAAGGTGAGAGATAAAGTGGCAGGTTGCATCACATAACTGGAGACTCTTGAAACCTGTTTGTTGCTATGATTGTTTGTATTGTACACATAAAATTCTCCTTATAGAAGAGTATTTGTGTACATCCTGTTCAGAAGAGAACTGCTAATATTCTCTCAGGCAATAAATCATCAGTGTTTTATATTTAACAACACTGTGCAGAATACATGCATGCATGTTATGTGGTTTCCATTAATTATTTAAATTTCAGTTCTGCATCATTTACTATTCCTTTTTGCTGGAGGACATAGTCACAGGTAGAATGGGTGCTGGGGGTCCTGCAGCAACACCGCCACCAGGTGTCTGGGGTACATTTTTATTGTTTCAAGATTTCTTTTTTTCTTTCTGTTGGATTACACACCCCACCTCTCCAGGTCCCTGTCACTTGGGATATATTTTTTCTTTTTAAATTATTGTAAGCAGTGTGAGCTTTCCAGGTGGTTTCCTATAGTATTGTGCAGTGTCTTATAGTATTTTGTTTGTAGTGATCTATTGTGGCAGGAAGATTTGAACCGGATTCAGACAGTCTCTCCAGCATGAACAAAATTCAAATAGCAGCACTTTAAAAGAGTGATAATGTCATGACTGGCGACTCTCTGCTGTGCTGGTTTAGTCCTTTTGATGACTAAAGAACTTTGCCATTTTCATATTGTCATATTGCCGTTGTGTATGGTGCTGTCTGTTATAAAGACCCCATACTGTGTTTTTTATTTTGCTGATGCTGTATATGTAGCAATACGGCCTATTAAATATTCTAATAATGTGTTTTTTGCCAAGCAAATTTTCCCTTTTTATTTTTTGAAGACATGTTATGCTGGAGGAGTAATAACATGAACATTCACTGCAGATCTTTTTAGTTGGATACTTTTCCAGACCTTGTTTCGCTTCTTTTGTCTTTTCATTAGAAGATTTCAGCAAAGGGGAAAAAACCAACATCTGATCCGAAATATCCAACAATATATAACCATATGTTCACTTTACAATCAATGCTAGATTAATGAATTAGCCAAACTTGGATTTACATGAACTTTACCTTGTCTTTATCTCCTCTCAGTTACTCATGATAAAAAATATCTTCATAAATCTTCAGTTTAATAATCTCATTAAGTAAATTTGCCATTGTCATGCAAGGTTTCATGTTATTTAGTCTCTAAGTCATTGTATAAAGCAGGTACAATGGGATACACTTCCTTTGCTTTGAAATTATGATAAGCTGGAGAGGATGGAGCCCCTATGGAGGGACTATATTTGGCCACCTCAGCATCCTTTGGTGCTGCAGCTCAGCATGGTGGCTCCTCTGAGAGCCTAAACACTCTCTGGTAGGCGTCCATATTTGAATGTAGCCTTTCAGACATTAAGACAACACGTCTGGTTCAACTAAAGCTTACATGGCTGCAGCTATGGATGCAGTCATACAGTACAACAACTTCATGTCAAAAATGACAAATTTCAATGCTACAATAAAATCTTAAATATACATTTGTCAACATGGCTAAATAAAATGGTGAAGGTTACATTTGTGTACTTGATATTGGAATTATAGAGTTGTTTTGGAGCAGAAGGGAAAATAAACTCTGCAGATACATTGCTGTATGAAAATACATATAGTTTAAGATTATTTTGTATAAAACTTTGGTTTCAACAGGAGGAAGAAAGGTCAGTCTGAGCTGCTATCTGGGGACATCAAGTGACCTTTTGGGAATTCAGGAGCTTCTTTCTGGACTGGCAAGTTTGCCTCAGCAATATTCATTAATTAACCCAAACCCAAACTTAAAATGGATTTTCTTATATTCTGTATAGTAGATGATGGATTTGAAGTAATGGTGAAAGCTGTAATTGTTGTTTCATGCAAACAATTTTTTTACCCATATTTATGTGGTTAGTGTTACCGATTTACAGAGAGCCCTTTTGAGTAGGTTGTGGATATTTTGGCATTGCATTGCACATGATAAATGTTTCTCATATGTTACAGATAAGCCTTACTTAAATTATCAAGACATTTAAAAATAGGTCAAGCAAAACTGACCCCTCCAATTTATTGTGCTATATTGTGACATTTTTGTACACTGTACAGTTATATATTTGTCCATTCCCCCCAAAATGATAGAGTTTTAAGCTTTCAAACAAAATTTCCCACAATTGTGAAATATCTGCTTGCATTCAACAACACAGGATGAGAGAACCAGAATCCACAACATATTTACATAGGCCAGTGTTTAACTTGTACATGTACAGTAATAAAAGAGACTGGCTGTATGGCGCGAGAGCTTTTCTGGGACCTGATGTAACTGACAGACCATGGAATCAATATAACTGAGCACCATGTCACATTACATTTTGTTTGTTTTGCTCTGGCCAATTTATAATGCTCTGGTTTCATTGTATGAGCATAAAAATGATCATTTGGATCTCCACTGAAGTGTGCAAAACCCAACTGTTGCTGGTGGATGAAAATGTCACCCATAATAAACATCTACATCTCCATATAATGCATTTTTTTATTCTTGGCATGTAATATAGCAGCTGTGGTTATAAACATAGTATCTGTAACTGTGTTTAGAGTCTCAAGATTTTAGTGCAACAATAACCTTTATTTAATCAGGTAATCTCATTGAGATCAAGATCTCTTTTGTGATAGAGACCTGAGTACAGAGAAAAAGAAAATCAGGCATAACAAAAGGACAACACACATAGCCAGACATACAAAAGCACATTCAGCATAAGAATGAGTTGCAGACATTGCTAAACAGACTCAAAGTTAAATGTTTAAAATTGGCCAGAGGAAAGAGACAATCAAGTTTTAAAATCCCCTGTAATTCCTTCCATTTATAAGGCACAAAGGAAGGCGGTCTTCCCAAGTTCAGTATTTACCCGAGGGCTAACTAGAGTTACACAGTCCTGAGATCTGGTACGGTGAGCGATGGTTTTGAATTGGAGAAGAGAAGTGATATACTGAGGTAGCTTTTGCAGGACACATTTATATTTAAAAATCATAGAATGATTGTTGCTAGTGAGGATCAGCCTACTTTTTAATATAGTACACAATAATATGTATGATATTTATCTCCTGTAATGAAATGCAAAGCACAATGATAAACTGCATCAATCTGTTAGTAATAAAGGATATCTCCATAATAAAACCAGACATGATGGCTGACCATACAATCAATTTCCTGTCCTTGAGACTTGCTTTATTCCAATACAATAATAATTCTAGATGTTATACTCGGAGGTGTTTAAAACTGTCATTGCTTGCACAGAATTCTTTCTTTATCAAGAACTAAAAAGTTAAATAATTTCCATTTAAAAAGCATCCAAATATTTTTCCTGATAATTTCTTTTAATTAATTAATCTATGTGGCACCTATTCCAAAGCAGGATGGCAGACAGGTAATCTGAGGTAAGGGTGACTCTGATTAAATAGGCTGCATTGTACTTTCTCACCAGAGTGCTACTTAAATCGGATTTATGCTCCTCCATCGGGGTGTCCCGGCGGCCCCCTTGTAAATGCCTCTGTATAGGAATTGATTTATAGTTCAGGGTAGGATTTACAGTTAATTGTTGTAGCACCACTGCAACACTATGTGGATGTGTCATATATTATGTGTCATGGATAAATTGTATAGCTATGTGATAGACACTGATGATCACAGTAAGAAGATATTAAAATCAACTAGAAATGACTTTGCCAGATCACAAAATAAAAAGCTGTCTAGTTAAGAATAAGATAAGTTGTCTTCAATATCTACTGGCATCAAAAACATGTAATAGAAGATGCAAGCACTTCAAGCTGACCAGTATCACTTCTTGTTCTATCCATACAAAATCTCTGTAGCCCTGTTGCATGTCATCTCCAGTAGAATCTTTAGCAGAGCTACAGAGTCTCCTCATGTAGCCTCCACAACACCTTGATGCAAGAATATAAATCCAGCTATCACAGACTGAAAATCACCACTCTGATTTGAGAGGTGGGAAGGCCTTCACTACTGATGGCTAATAGTCTTCACAAAGAGAGCTGGCAGTGAGCGGAGAGGACACATGTGACAGCCTTGTTAACACAACAAAAGGGCAATGTGAACCACAGCACAATGCAACCTTTTCAAGTTCTTGTTAAAAACCTTGTTATGGAAAAGCTGTGTGTTTTGGTATATAATGAGGTCAGTGGTTACAGGTAAGGTACTGTAAGAACACAGTGTAGATATTGGTGTGGATGTGGCATTGCAGTGGGCAGGCAAATGTGACTGAATGACTGTGGCTGTGAATTGTAGCAGGCAGTTTACTGAGCTTCCACAGTGACTGTCCCCTTCCATCAGATTTACTTGTCTTCCTCTTCCCTCTCTGTATTCTCATCTCCCTTCATGAAGCATGAAGGTAATTGATTTCATTTGTGCTACACAGGCTACTATTCAATCACTGCAAGCTTCTGACCTTTGGAGTGTAAAACACTAGCTGTGCTAATTCTGTCACCATCCGAGCAGTGTTGTATTCAGATGCCTGCTAGTCCTCTGCCACCACACAATAACGGGCTATCTGCTCAGCCTGCTAAATGAGGTGTAAAATGAAATGGCACATGGTTGGTTTCAAAATTTTTTGAGTAAAAGGCAGCTGTCTTTGCCTAATGAATCTCAGTTTATCTGGTCACAGTCAGCACTACCTGAAATTAAGTCGCCATTATTTTAGGACAGGGTTGAAGAATGTGATGTACAGACATTTTTAGTATTTCACTAATTCAACATTTTAGTGCTCTGAAGTTATAAGCATTTTACCATTATGTCTCCATTCTCCAGTTAATGGTAATTTGGTTATTGGGACTGCACACACTCAGATATAGAATTTTTATATTCTATATATATAGAATTTTCCACAATACCATGGTCATTTGATATTTGATAAGTTTTAATACATGATTTCCAAAGCAATGAAAACTTATTTGTGTCTTTTACCATTCCAACAATAAATACATACAAGTGTGGCAAGGTTGAGGTGTAAGATTGCTGTTATTGAAAAACCATAACTCTGCATGATCAACTTTCAGAAGCCATTGTATTTGTGATTACTTCTGTCAGATGGGGGATGAGTGTGGTCAGTACTTAGAAGATATGATTCTTTTCTTTACATGTCAAATGCTGTCTGGCAGGATTCTGCCCAGCAAAAATGAGAAACACCTTATGTGCTTTTTGAAGTGAGATTTCCTAGCCATGAGTGAAAAGTTGTAACAAATTGCTAATGTGGGCCAGTGACATGCTGAAAAGAAACAACTATGCTTTTCACCTGAAACATAATCCCAGTCTTACAGGACATTGTAAATCTTAACTTGGCTGCTGCAATAGAAATGAGCTTCCATTTCCTTTCCAGGAAAGCAAAACAATCAGTATGCTGCTATTGAATGTGGGGATTTTTTTGCAGTCTTAAAACCAACTGTGTTACATCATGAATGATGCATGAACTGAGTCTTACTGTGGGGCAAAAGAAGATGTAGAAATAACAATGAGAATGAAAACCAGTGCTTCTGACACTGTTCCAAAATCAAAAACAACCTTCAATCTGTATTCTAGAATATCATGGTGATTTTGGATGTTCCGTCCTAGAATGTGATTGTAATAGTATGCATTCCCCTCAGTCATTGTGTCATGTGTTCCATTCTAGAATGTTTTTGTGTTTCATTCTAGAATTTAATCATATGTGTTCCCTTCTAGAATGTCATAGTGATTTTGTGTGCTTTATCCTGGAACATTATTGTGTTATGTGCTATGTTATGTATTCCATTCAATAATATTATTTTCAAATTGTGTTCCATTCTAGAATGTCATTGTGTTATGTGTTCCATTCTCGAATGTAATTGTGTTAAATATTCCACTTTTAAATGTCATTTTGATGTTATGTGTTCCACTCTAGAGTGTAATGGTTGTGTTCCCTTGAAGAGTGTCATGGGGACTTTGTGTGATCCATCCTAGAATGTCATTGTGTTATGTGTTCCATTCCATTCTAGAATGTCATTGTGTTGTGTTTTCCATTCTGTAATATATCACATTCTGGAACGTATGTTCCATTCTAGTATATGATTGGGAGGTACTTTCTTCCATTCTGGAATGTGATTGTGATAGCATCTGTTCCATTCTAGAACTTGATGAGTTCCATTCTAGAATATGATATGTTCCATTCTAGAACGTGATATGTTCCACTCTGGAATGTGATTGTTCCATTCTAGAATGTGGTATGTTACAATCTATAATGTGATATGTTCCATTCTGGAATGTGATTGTGTGATAGCATATATTCCATTCTAGAACGTGATAAGTTCCATTCTGGAATGTAGTATGTTCCATTCTGGAATGTGGTATGTTCCATTCTGGAATGTGATTGTGGTTGAATGTGTTCCATTCTGGAACATGATATGTTCCATTCTGCAATGTGATTGTTCCATTCTAGAATGTAGTATGTTCAATTCTGGAATGTAATTGTTCCAATCTAGAATGTGATAAGTTCCATTCTGGAATGTGGTTGTGAGGTTAGTTTTACCATTCTGGAATGTGATTGTTACATTCTGGAACTTGATATGTTCCATTCTGCAATGTGATTGTTCCATTCTAGAATGTGATTGTGGTAGCATGTGTTCCATTCTAGAATGTGATAAGTTCCATTCTGGAACGTGACATGTTCCATTCTGGAATGTGGTTGTAAGGTTAGTTTTACCATTCTGGAATGTGATTGCTGTATTCTAGAACATGATGAGTTCCATTCTGGAACGTAGTATGTTCCATTTTGGAATGTGGTTGTAAGGTTAGTTTTACCATTCTGGAATGTAGTATGTTCCATTCTGGAATGTGGTATGTTCCATTCTGGAATGTGGTATGTTCCAATCTGGAATGTGATTGTGGTAGCATGTGTTCCATTCTAGAATGTGATATGTTCCATTCTGGAATGTTGTTGAGAGGTTAGTTTTACCATTCTAGAAGGGAAAACATGCTACCACAATCACATTCCAGAATGGAATGTATCACTTTCTAGAATGGATCAATCACATTCCAGAATGGAACTCATCATGTTCTAGAATACAACAATCACATTCCAGAATGGTAAAACTAACCTCTATCTCAACCACATTCCAGAATGGAATATATCACATTCTAAAATGGAACACATGCTATCACACAGTCACATTCCAGTTTGGAACATACCACATTCCAGAATGGAACATATCACATTCTAGAAGGGAACACATGCTACCACAATCACATTCCAGAATGGAACATACTACATTCCAGAATGGAACACATCACATTCTAGAATGGAACATACCACATTCCAGAATGGAACGTATCACTTTCTAGAATGGATCAATCACATTCCGAAATGGAACTCATCATGTTCTAGAATACAACAATCACATTCCAGAATGGTAAAACTAACCTCTCTCTCAACCACATTCCAGAATGGAATATATCACATTCTAGAATGGAACACATGCTATCACACAGTCACATTCCAGTTTGGAACATACCACATTCCAGAATGGAACATACCACATTCCAGAATGGAACATACTACATTCCAGAATGGAACACATCACATTCTAGAATGGAAGATACCACATTCCAGAATGGAACATATCACATTCTAGAATGGATCAATCACATTCCAAAATGGAACTCATCATGTTCTAGAATACAACAATCACATTCCAGAATGGTAAAACTAACCTCTAAACAACATTCCAGAATGGAATATATCACATTCTAGAATGGACCACATGCTACCACAATCACATTCCAGTTTGGAACATACCACATTCCAGAATGGAACATACTACATTCCAGAATGGAACACATCACATTCTAGAATGGAAGATACCACATTCCAGAATGGAACATATCACATTCTAGAATGGATCAATCACATTCCAAAATGGAACTCATCATGTTCTAGAATACAACAATCACATTCCAGAATGGTAAAACTAACCTCTCAACAACATTCCAGAATGGAATATATCACATTCTAGAATGGACCACATGCTACCACAATCACATTCCAGATTGGAACATACCACATTCCAGAATGGAACATACCACATTCCAGAATGGAACATACTACATTCCAGAATGGTAAAACTAACCTTACAACCACATTCCAAAATGGAACATATGTTCCAGAATGGAACATATTCTACCACAATCACATTCCAGAATGGAACATACCACATTCCAGAATGGAACATACTACATTCCAGAATGGAACATATCACATTCTAGAATGGAACACATGCTATCACACAATCACATTCCAGTTTGGAACATACCACATTCCAGAATGGAACATATCACATTCTAGAATGGAACACATGCTATCACACAATCACATTCCAGTTTGGAACATACCACATTCCAGAATGGACCATACTACATTCCAGAATGGAACACATCACATTCTAGAATGGAACATATCACATTCCAGAATGGAACGTATCACTTTCTAGAATGGATCAATCACATTCCAAAATGGAACTCATCATGTTCTAGAATACAACAATCACATTCCAGAATGGTAAAACTAACCTCTCAACAACATTCCAGAATGGAATATATCACATTCTAGAATGGACCACATGCTACCACAATCACATTCCAGATTGGAACATACCACATTCCAGAATGGAACATACCACATTCCAGAATGGAACATACCACATTCTAGAAGGGAAAACATGCTACCACAATCACATTCCAGAATGGAATGTATCACTTTCTAGAATGGATCAATCACATTCCAAAATGGAACTCATCATGTTCTAGAATACAACAATCACATTCCAGAATGGTAAAACTAACCTCTCTCTCAACCACATTCCAGAATGGAATATATCACATTCTAGAATGGAACACATGCTATCACACAGTCACATTCCAGTTTGGAACATACCACATTCCAGAATGGAACATATCACATTCTAGAAGGGAACACATGCTACCACAATCACATTCCAGGATGGAACATACCACATTCCAGAATGGAACATACTACATTCCAGAATGGAACACATCACATTCTAGAATGGAAGATACCACATTCCAGAATGGAACATATCACATTCTAGAATGGATCAATCACATTCCAAAATGGAACTCATCATGTTCTAGAATACAACAATCACATTCCAGAATGGTAAAACTAACCTCTCAACAACATTCCAGAATGGAATATATCACATTCTAGAATGGACCACATGCTACCACAATCACATTCCAGATTGGAACATACCACATTCCAGAATGGAACATACCACATTCCAGAATGGAACATACTACATTCCAGAATGGTAAAACTAACCTTACAACCACATTCCAAAATGGAACATATGTTCCAGAATGGAACATATTCTACCACAATCACATTCCAGAATGGAACATACCACATTCCAGAATGGAACATACTACATTCCAGAATGGAACATATCACATTCTAGAATGGAACACATGCTATCACACAATCACATTCCAGTTTGGAACATACCACATTCCAGAATGGAACATATCACATTCTAGAATGGAACACATGCTATCACACAATCACATTCCAGTTTGGAACATACCACATTCCAGAATGGAACATATCACATTCTAGAAGGGAACACATGCTATCACACAATCACATTCCAGAATGGAACAATCACATTCCAGAATGGAACAATCACATTCCAGAGTGGAACTTATCACATTCCAGAATGGAACATACCACATTCCAGAATGGAACATATCACATTCTTGAAGGGAACACATGCTACCACAATCACATTCCAGAATGGAACAATCACATTCCAGAATGGAACAAACACATTCCAGAATGAAACTTATCACATTCTAGAATGGAACATACCACATTCCAGAATGGAACATATCATGTTCCAGAATGGAACAAATTCTACCACAATCACATTCCAGAATGGAACTTATCACATTCTAGAATGGAACATACCACTTTCGAGAATGGAACTCATCACATTCCAGAATGGAACATACCACATTCCAGAATGGAACATATCACATTCTAGAATGGATCAATCACATTCCAAAATGGAACTCATCATGTTCTAGAATACAACAATCACATTCCAGAATGGAAAAACTAACCTCTCAACCACATTCCAGAATGGAACATATCACATTCTAGAATGGAACACATGCTATCACACAATCACATTCCAGTTTGGAACATACCACATTCCAGAATGGAACATATCACATTCTAGAAGGGAACACATGCTACCACAATCACATTCCAGGATGGAACATATCACATTCTAGAATGGAACACATGCTATCACACAATCACATTCCAGTTTGGAACATACCACATTCCAGAATGGAACATATCACATTCTAGAAGGGAACATACCACATTCCAGATTGGAACATACCACATTCCAGAATGGAACGTTTCACTTTCTAGAATGGATCAATCACATTCCAAAATGGAACTCATCATGTTCTAGAATACAACAATCACGTTCAAGAATGGTAAAACTAACCTCTCAACCACATTCCAGAATGGAATATATCACACTCTAGAATGGAACACATGCTATCACACAGTAACATTCCAGTTTGGAACATACCATGTTCCAGGATGGAACTTATCACGTTCAAGAATGGAACATACCACATTCCAGAATGGAACATATCACATTCTAGAAGGGAAAACATGCTACCACAATCACATTCCAGAATGGAACATACTACATTCCAGAATGGAACACATCACATTCTAGAATGGAACATATGCTATCACAAACACATTCTAGAATGGAACAACCACATTCCAGAATGGATCAATCACTTTCCAAAACTCATCATGTTCTAGAATACAACAATCAAATTCCAGAATGGTAAAACTAACCTCTCAACAACATTCCAGAATGGAACATATCACATTCTAGAAGGGAACATAATATCATAATGGCATTCTAGAATGTGATAAGTTCCATTCTGGAATGTGATTGTGGTAGAATGTGTTCCATTCTGGAACATGATATGTTCCATTCTGCAATGTGATTGTTCCATTCTGGAATATAGTATGTTCCATCCTAGAATGTGATTGTGATAGCATGTGTTCCATTCTAGAATATTATTTTCAAGTTATGTGTTCCATTGAAAACGTCATTGTGTTTTGTGCTCCCCTCTGGAATGTTATTTTCAAGCTTTCCATTCTATAATGTCATTGTCATGTTACGTGTTCCATCCTGGAATGTCACTGTCATGTGATAATGATGTAATTATTCAGTATTCAGTAACTACTCAGTATCATGTACCCCTTCACAATAATGTACATTAAAACAGTAACTAATGGTTAAGTAATTAGTAATGAATGAGTCGTCACTAGTTTTGAGCCACTCTGCAGCTGGTTTAGAGTTAATCAGGAATGACTCATGAAGACAGTCAATATGATACATTCACAAACATTCATGAACTAATCATTACCTAATGATTCATTTATATAGGACCTCCCAGTCCGTTTTCAAGTAACTCATGAGTATCTACTATTAGTCCTCCATTATGAATTATTAGGGAAGTACTTGTTAATGATTCATCAATTATCAGGTCGTTCCTGATTCATTCCTCACTTGTTTCTCAATTAGCTAATCATAAACTAATCATTAGCTACTAAAATAAGAATATGAAATAGAATATAAATTTGATTAGGAGTTAATGAAGAACTGCCTGTTAACTAATGGTTTACATGATATGCAACATGACATGCATGTTGCACAACAGACGGACTGCACTAGGGCAGTGTGAGCAGTTTCTTAAACGTGATAAGTAGAGGGCTATTTTCACTTTGTGATTTTCCAGTTTTGTCCAGATAGGAAATCTCTCTCAAATGGAGTGCACATCAGTTGAAAGAGTGTGCAGCTGAGGGAATGATTGTGAGGTCACTTGTTGAGACAGTCCAATTATGTTCTTGGTACTAAAAGAGTAAGATTTTGTAAGGATTTCACTCACCCGCAGTTGTCTCACTACATCACAAACTGTCAAAAGGGAATTTTTTTAGTTAGATAAAAAATAATTTTTCAGTGTGTGGTGCGTTTCTATCTGCAGGTGTGTTGGCTTTGTGATGTCAAAGTATCAGTTTTGCTGTTTTCGGGTCACAATGCTATTACGGTACAGGTGAAAATGTTCCCAAAAGTATAAGGTCAGCGTGCTTGGCAGACAACTATGTCATGTCATGAAGGGGATATTGAAAGGCCTGAAGATAACTCTGTATGCAGCTATAGTAACAATGTGGGAAGAAAGCATCATAATTAGGCTCATAAATAAGTCCATCACTGTCTCTCCTACCATCTGTTTTGCCACAGTTGTTGATTTTGGCCTACACATGATTTTTGTTAAGACTTAAAATCCATATATCTCAAAAATAAATAAAAAATACAGTCACCATTAAATAATGGCAGGTAATGGATCATTGTTTGTTGACATCATATCGCTTTATACTCTGTATAGACTCTATGTTCAGTGTCATTGGTAGTGTAAAAACTTGACTTTGAGTTTTGAGAAGAAGAAAGCTTGCTTCGGGACAAAATGCTTGATCAAAACATAAAGACATTTACATGCTGTTTTGTTATTTATTTCCCCTATTATATTGAGCCTACCATGTGGGTTAATGGTTATTATGGGTTTTGGCAGTGAATTAAATCAGCTAATCTGGGATTATTCATAAGTAGAAAATCATGTTATCTGCCAATAATCCAATGTATCCCATTCTGTAGCTTTACTCAAAATTCCAGACAAGCCACCTTGTTTTTTATTTTCAGTCACTCAACAAATAGCCTGATACTAATCTTAAGACAAACTAGATATTGGAGAAATGTGGTCCAACCTTGAAGAGTGATTTAACATCACAAGTAACTTTTTGGTTAAAGCTGTCACATAGGCATTGTTGATCCAAGGAAAAAGGATTTTCATCAGCTATTTTCATCTAAATGCAATGCAGAAGTCAGGGAGTGTTGATCTTGAGTCAGATTTAATAAGATTCTACTTTTATTTGATTGTTAAGTTTTACAAATAAGTGAAATTCATATTTGTTTAATTTAAGACCTCATCGTCAACAAGGCATTGTTGAGATACATGCAATCATCCAGTCAAAAATGCCTATTATAGTTAATAAGGTGTGTTCTGCCATGTGTCCTGTCCCTCTAGATGCACAGAAAGAATCCAAAGAATCCATCCATCCTAAAATGAGAACACTTTACCAATATCAAAATAATTGTTTTTCCTTCATTGTTTCTTTCTATTAACAAATAAAACACTTTGGGTCAAATCTTTGTTTAAGAACATTTAAGCATTATTTTATTTAAACTATTATAACAGTAGCTGTTCAATGCTCTCCTTAGAGCCAAATACATTTACTTCACCATTTACAGTATGGAGGAACTGAATACTTTTGTGAGATAAGGTGCATCTTTCCTGTTATGAGATCAGTGGAAAATTATGTCATTCTGAAGGTGCCGACACATGATCAATGGTAAAACTGCTCTGTGCTTGCTCTGCCATTGTTTTCCTATGGTGAGAGCAGTGGCGCCCAACTCGGTGGAAGCGTTACCCTTGGCGTAGCGCACCGCTCGAAATTGCCACCGAGCGATTTTGAGCAAAGTCCAAATTATTTCAACTTTGACCTTGGTTGCTGCTGAACTTTCAAAGTGCAACCAATGAGATAACAGCTGTATGTAATGTGGCCAGAAGCGACACATGCAAGCAAGGGAGGTAGGGAACCTCTGCACCAAGTGTCTGCACTATGCTCTGCGCCCTACCTCATGGTGAGCAAATTTCTTATCATCTGAAGGCAGCTTTAGAGTATCCCACAGCTATCTCAACCAGGTGATATGTTTTAAAAGAGTAGCATAGCACTATTAGCTGGTAGTAAATAGGAACTTGTTAAAATTTACAATGTCATAAGCAGTTTGATTTGAGATAATACATTTTTTTTCTAAATTTTCTCTCTAAATTTATATATATCTAGATAGAATCAAAGACTAATCGCTTGTCAAGAAAGTAATCAGTAATCAGTATTGATTGCATCTTGGAGTGATTCAGTCAAAACTACCCGTCAAGAATCTGACTTTCTCTGACAACCTACTCAATCTCTCTGACAGTGTTCCCTATTCCTGTCCAACTAAAGTGTAAATTTACAGTGACAGCTCAAAACACTGTCTCGAAAAACAAGTGTCAAGCACTCTGTAAAAGGATGAAAAATAATACAGCTGCTCTCATTCACTGCCTCTGGACTATCAAGCATTCAGGGCCACATGCTACTTCATATATAAACTTACAGTATGTCCTGTTTGGTCTTGACCACAAAAAAAGAAAAAGATGGTTATCACTGGGGTCTATCTCATGTGTTCAGTGATTTGTGTGCAGGACGATGTCCCCCTTTCAGTAAATTGCACAAAACAACCCAGAATAAGCTTATTTTTGTCCGTCTGTCACTTAAGAAGAAAGTATATTCTGCCTGGGACAAACAAAATGCAGTTTTGGGCCATTCTAGGCAATCACCTGCTTCCTAGTACCTATTATCCCCAAGAGGAACCTGCACTGCTTCTCTAAATGTCTCCCAGCAGCATCGCTCTCCAACTGGCTCCCATATTTCTGCTCCACTGGACGATAAAATAAAATCCTGCCAGCTGCACACACATACAAACCCACGAACACACACACATGCACACGCACATGTACACGTACACGCAAAATACAGTGCTAAGTGCTTTGCAAGAAGGATTTACAATTAAAGGCACAGTGACTCCTCTTACTGAATGCAAAGCAGGTCTCTTGAGTGATCTATTGCCTTCAAGTGCAACAGGCTCTGTCAATAATCATGCCAGGGCTTGCTTAAAATATTTTACTGTAGGCTGATCACATTTTTACCCGGGATATGACATTTACTTCATTTTAAATAATAAATACATATAAGTAAGTAAGTAAGTAAAACTTTATTTATATAGCACCTTTTTAACACAGGTTACAAAGTGCTTTACAGTGACATTGGGACACAAAGAAAATAGGACACAAAATATAAATATAAATGAATATTCACATGTAAACATTGACATACAATTTCTTTGTCAGCCATTCTGGATAGCAATTTGTGACTTGTTCTACTCAAATAATCATGAACAGGAAACTGATGATATAAAGAAAACCACAGTGAAGAAATTCACTGTGGAACAATGTGCATTGAATAATTCGTTGTACCACAATGTCTACTGGGCGTTGAAAACAATGGGTTTTCTGTCATCACTACATTCGCCATTGATCTACCATTGATAAAAGAAAAGGTCCTATCATTAGAAACCTGTTTGGAACACTGGTCACTATCATGGGAGCCATATTGATATTGATTTTTCTCTGATGCATTGCGTGACTCCAAAGTGGTCTATGCTATAGCGGACAGCACTGAATGGCCATGGGTTCTACTCAGTGAGAGGAAATATGGGTCGCATGGACATATGGGTGTGGCCAATTAATTGTGGTGAGATGCAACCTGGAGGAAAACATTGTTTGTTGGGGGAATATATTATAAGCAGGTGGTGTTGGTGGACTTGTGGTGGCAATGGCAAATCACATCAGTTCAAAGTATGGTTAATATTCCACACCCCAAATATGCTGCCAAGGGCAGTGTAAGGACATATTTTAAATTTTTAGATGGAATTCACAAGAATAGACACTGACATCCTGGTCATCATCTTTTTCCATGTGTGATGATTTGCAATATTTAGTAGACAATTCAGTCGAAATAAACGCTGCAACTTACAGCACAATACAATGTCTTTACAGTATTTTTAACTGTTGCATGTATTTTGTTTTTACTCAAGTCATTTAGCCACACAATTTTAACTGATTAACACAAGTGTTCTGCATGAAGGGTAACCAAGTGATGATCTCTCGGCCCTTTATACTGCTGCATTCACTTGCTACCTGTTCATGCCTCGAAAAAGGTCTCTAACTGAAAGCTTGCTAATTTAAAAGATTCTTGCACAGATTTGTGCGGATCCTTTTTTCATTCAGTTTGATATTTTTTAGCTCCAGCACCTTAGCTAAATCTGATACTGGGTGAGCAGTGTATTTTTCTCTATTTTTGATTCACTCAAGTCCTTAAAATATCATATGCAGTAAGTCATAGAACATGTACATCTGCACAATGATGTCACTTTTGCAATTATTGTGAGAAAATGGTCTAAGTTTTGACAAAGTTCTCCCAAGGACTCCCGGTAGTAACCCAATTTACAATATAGAAAACATTACTTTGATTAACTTTGATTTTTTGCTTCTAGAAAAATTGTCTTTCTAAAAAGAGCCAGGAAATTACTGAAGAGACACGAATGAAAGGAACAAAAACAAAACGTAGACATCTGCCCAACCAAATTGCCTTTGCATCTACATTTGTGCCTCTGTTGGT
This sequence comes from Thunnus albacares, assembly GCF_914725855.1. NCBI lineage: Eukaryota > Metazoa > Chordata > Actinopteri > Scombriformes > Scombridae > Thunnus > Thunnus albacares. Next base: position 14,129,384 of record NC_058122.1, on the reverse strand, counting down.
TTTGTGCCTGCACAAAAATTCAGTCCATTGTTTGGAGTAGCTATGCAGTAGTTGTATTTCACTGCTGTTGAAAAAATATGTGTTTATGTGACTGGAAACCACATTCAAATGTATATATACAGAATCCTAGTTGTTAAAAAGGGAGAAAGAGAGAAAAAAAAGAAGAAAAGAAGCCACCCACAGAGTCTGTTTTGTTTGTATAATTTGTTGACTATACAACATGGTGGCTGGTTTGCTGGTTTCAAATGTTTTTTTCATCAGCTGCTACTGTACATGTCGCATTCCTCAGTTTGCAATCCAAATGTTTTCCGCATGCTCTCTCTGCTTGAGCCCTCTCTTCTCACTGGAGTATAAGCCTCATCCTCAGAGATATTTAAATCAGCATCAGTTAGTAGCTCCTCATCCAGAACTTGTTTAGCTTGTACTTGTAGCCTTAAACAAAATCAACGCACTCTCTCTTTGTTTTCTCTTGAGTGGCACATGAATTCATGAAGTAGATAAAGGCCAAAAGCCCCACTAGCTATGCTGCTTTGTTTTAGTGGTTGTGACATGTTTTGCAGTGTGTGTTTACTGATATTGCTTTATATCTTTGCTGAGGCACAGCTCCCATAAGCATTTGCTTATGAATGCACATGAACAAGGCTATATTTTGAACAGAATAACAACAGGTTAGAAACTTTTTCTCAAGGTCAAAATAACTTCGCAAGCGCTCTTATTTGTCCTTGACTATAAGAGTTATTTTTGTGGTGTATCAGACATTAAGAATCAAATTTTAAGAGGTTCTCAAATCAAAATCTCCTTTTTCCCATGTAAAAATATATGCTGCTGTGAAGGAAACCAAATCATTTCAAATCATTTCTCCTGCAGTCAAGGCACTCACAAGGACTCCGTTATCACTTCCTGTGACGGTTTCCACCTGCAGAGCCAGTATGAAAAAGTCATGTAATGTGTTGTAAAATGTGCAATTTATATTGTAAAATGCTCAAAAGCCTCTCTTGAAGGAGACAACAACCTCCATGCGACCACCCACTCAGGAAGATTGCCAGAGGATAGTTTAGCAATCAGGTCAGCATAGTGCAGCTTGGTTTTGATGTACCATGAAGCCATTATTTCTATGGGGCTGATAGGGACTTAATTAGAAACATAATGAATCCGCTGCACATCTGACAAGCCTAATTAAGCCTGACTGAAATGCTGGGATAATTGGGTTTTCAGTTCAGAGCCCCAGAACATCGACCCAAACCTTCTTCCTGACCCGTCACGCAGGTCCCCAGGTCCCTAGGCTGCTTACTCCAACCAGACAAGATGGACAGTCAGCATATTATTACAGGAAGCAGAGACCTATCTCACCATGTCGACTGTCTTGTTACGTACTTGCCCTGTGAATCTGTTGTGAGCTTTGTGATCCATGGAAACTCCGCTGATGCCCTTTATAATCCCATTAAACCTATTGTCTCCAGCTTATGGCTCAGTCGAGGGAGGAGAGAGGAAAAAAGAAAGGAACTGTCAGGCTGCTGGTGCAGAGCAGACATTCGTGGTTCAGGTGTGTTTGCCAAGGAGAGTTTAAGGTTATTAATCATGCTGCTCCTTGACACTTCCAGACATGCAGAGCACCTTCCTTTTATCTTAATGTCTATAACCTTGAATCTAACCTGTTAATCATTTTCATTGTTTCATATTTTACTTTTAGGTATCTAATGAATGGGATAATTTAATTATGTTGGGGCTCTGGCAAGAGTTTATTGGCATTTTATTTTTGTTAAAAGTTAGTACAATCTGTATCCTTAAATAACTACAAAAAGTGTTGTGAAGCACTCAAATTCTAAAGAACTGCATCAACACATAAGTTTTATTGTTTTGCTGTTCAGTCTTTCACAGTGATTTCATCATTGTATCTTAACCTTAAAAATGCAACAAACACATGGATACTTTGGATTCTGAGTATACTAAAGTAGGTAAAATTACACATTACATATTTTTCCTTATGTTTCTTATTTTTTCTTTAAATTTAAGCAATATTTTGTCAACAGCATACAGTAGGGCACACGCTGCTTTAGTGACCTCGTTGCAGGTAAAGTACATCAGAAAACCAAATGCTGGAATGATATGGATAATATTATTTAATGCAGACTCAATGTCATGAAAATTGATACAAACAATAAAGGAACAAAATGCTACAGGAACCATCAGTTATGAGTCAGTGTTTGTTAGTTTGTTTGTTAGTTAAAGTTGATTATTATTCACTTCCAATCATTTCACAGTTGACTGAAGGGTGGTGATAATCTCAAATTGCTAAAAGATAGGCCAGAACAAATAACAATATTGTTGCAGTTGTGACTGCCTGAGAGTGGTTGTGGGGGTGGTGGAGATGCTTTAAAGTGTCACACCGATCCTGTTCACACCTTGTGTTGTATGCGGTATCCATATAATAGATCGCATTTTTGATCCAGTAGAGATACATTCATCTCACAAATCTATCTCATTGTTCCTTGAGTGACCACTTGTGTTCCACTTATTTGCTCACAGCAGTTTAATTTATCCAAGATGAAACTGAATGCTGTCAGATAGAAAAAAAGCACTTTGTCCTTGGTTTTGAAAGAAAAGATCTGCTTTTAAAGTGCTCTGCTGTGCACGCATTAAACTTGATTGGGAGTGCATAAAAGCAGATTTGAGGAGGAGGAGGAGGAGTTGGGAATGCTGTCTCAGATTTGTGATGGTGCAGAGTAGCAGCAGGAGTCGCTGCATGACGGCGGCCCACTTTGGGGTGAGCCCCTGCCATTTAAACAGCTTAATATTATGTGTGTGCAAAATAATGATTGGTTCACCCATAAATGTGTTTCAGAGTTCCTTGAACAGCTGAGGCAGATAGACTTTGACTCACTGATCTTGCAGTCTTTACAGTGTATCTGTGTTCAGTCATACAGCTAGAGAAGAGGGTTGTGGTGCGAATTTACACTGCACATGTGTACATGCAACCCGAAGAGTGAAAAGAGCCACTGATATAAACCTTAAAAGTGTGGTGGTGGACCTATCAACCAATACAACAAATACCCTGAACTTTTGTCGACATTCAGGTTGCAATATAATTACACAGAGAATGAGAGAGAGTTGACAAATTGACAATGGCTTGTGAGGTTGTGAGAAAGCCAGTCTAGAACAACAAAGACAGTCAGACAGACACAGGTGAAAAGGCTAGATGTCCAGGCTCACAAGGGAACAAAGAGACAGAGATTTTACAGTGTGAGGAGGATGATAGCAGCAGCAACAATGGAAGCCAGATAATCACAGCAGCCTAGGTGGCAGCACGGCATGATTAACACTAATGACCCTACACTTTATGAGCCTCTACAAAGACAATTAGTCCTCCCACTCTCCTTCTCCTCTCCTCTCTGGGGCCGTGTACATGAATTTAACCCACACCTCCCCCTCATCCACTCTATCCCACCCCTGCTTTTTGTAGGTATATTCCGGCTTTCTGCTTCTAAACATTCAACTTTTCTGTATCATCACTGGAAAGGGATTTTTCTGTAGGTTTAGGACATGCACACAGACATTTACTGTCTGTAAATGTCATCCTTGTTACAATCAAAAGCACCCGAAACCCTCTGCTGCATTCTTTTTTCACGTCTTGGATAATTCATGAACTACAGTTCGCAAGCACTGCACGCGATTATATGTGATAGATGATCCAATAAGGTGATAGCTGCCAAGGTGTAGTTGACATGTGATTGATCATATGGTCGCTGATTGATGACTTGAGAGAATATGATCGCCAGTCTCACCAACACTACCAATAGAGGCCCATGGAGTATACGACCTTTTATCGCAGCCAATGGAAGAAAACAAAATGTAACGGTTAAACATGTTTAGGTCATTCAAGATAAAGTAGGCTGCAGTGACCTTGAATATCCTTGTTTGATCTTTGTTTGGTATTAGAACTCAGTATGATCAAAAATAATCTTCAGTTTTAGCGTTCAAGACACAAAATGACAAACAATGCGTGCAAGCATCAAACTTAACTATTCACATGATATAGATGACCTACTGTAGATAATCACACTGCAACGCATTTTAAGGTGGTTCAACTTAGAAACATAAGTTCCCCTGCTGCCTTAAAAATGTGAGTTAACTGAACTTATTTGTTATTCAACTTAAATTGATATAATAATTAATTCAAAGTTGGCTCGTGAGTTGCGAAAATGTAAAACTAACTGAGGTGGTTCTATAAACTTAAGGTATTAAGTTGATCAGTCACACTGACAAAAGGTTACAGTCAGATTTGCTTTATATTTACATATTCCCAGTTTGAAGAGTCAATTTTCATTTAACACAAGCAACTTACAGCTGTAGCTGCTGCTATTGGAGATACTTTACACCAGAGTCAGCACAAAGTCATCATGAGAGGCTGTTCTCAAAAATTTAGTTAAATTACTGTATAAGTGTACAGGGTAGGGACTGAATTCAATACTAACCTCCATCATGGTTTGCATTGTTTTCATTACAACAACCATGACTTATCTTGACATGTATTGAAGACACACAGCAAGTTTCCATTGAGCATTTTTTTCTTCAAACTACAAAAAAAAAGAGACTCGGGAGAGTTTAACTCTCAAACAATGCACACTGGGAATTCTGCTGATATGCTGATCATGTTTTTCTTTTCTTTTTTTTTTTTTTTTAAATAACTTTAATTTAACTAGTTGAGTGTGGTAGTGATAATATATTTTTGCACAACACTCAGAAACTGAAAATAGCCTTACAGATATACAGTAATTGTTTCCTGGTTTTTACAGTATTTTCTATATCTGTTATTCGCTTTTAATTTCAGTGGTTATTTTTATTAACAAATGGATTAATGGGCATGTAAATTGTTTTCTCAAAACTGAATTTAAAACTACCCATAAAAATCCTTAATAATTTGTGATAACATACTTTGATTATTCCCAAAGTGAAGCATCTTCCGAACAGCCCCCTATCCTTGTCTGAGTGGATGCATAAATGAAGGCACCTTGGTGTATTCCACCTCTGGTAGACCATGACAGCCTCTCAGCACAATTACATTTCCCCTCTCCCTCCACAAACACAGAGTGGAGTGGTCTCGTAACCTACACCTCCCCAGTGTTCACTGTCTCTCTGGCACTCAGAACTAATCCCCATGTCAGCTCCATGCCAATAGATCTGTGGCACACAGGGACTCCAATAATGTCTTGCAGCCAAACCCACAGTGCCAGACCTGGACTGCTAACACCATGTAATTAGCGGCGTATTGACTCTCTCAGATACCTAGCCACTGCAGGTTGAAGAATGGCTCCAATTTATCTTATGCTCCCGAGACTGCACTGAATTAGGGACATGACAAGTGTGTACATGGTGCAGGGGAGGAGTAGCTTCATGCAGCGTGGTTTGCTGTGTGCTTCTTTCTGTGTGTGTTTTGTGTGTTTTCAGCAGAAGTAGTTTACAATACACTACAGAATGGGTCTCAAGCTGACTGTATTTTAAGCATGCACTTTTGTCATCTTTACCTACAGCTGATAAAGGCCAAGAGGATACTGTATGTCTCAGGGGCAGAAGAACAACTAAAACTCGTATGAATTCAGGGGCAGAGGCCACTCAGCCAACAGGTAATCAATATCACTCTGCATACTTAACTGACGTTGGCTATAAAAAACATACTTGATGTGTTAATATATTAATTCATGAGTTGTGTTCATGGATTTATTTTGGATATTGTGTGTTCCTTTGCATTTAGAGGAGACAGTATTTCCCCACAGTGATAATAAAAAGTGCTGGGATCAGGATGCTTCCTAAACCTGTGGAAATATTCCAGACTCAGCCAACCAGGAGGATAGCCATCATGCTCTGAGTCACTTTACTTAATTACATAAAAACATCTTTAAAATGTGCTTTAATTGGAAGGAAATGTGGCAGCAACTTCTGCTGGCTGGGACCAGAGAGTCTGTCAGCAAGACTCCCCCACTGAAAAGTCTAATGATCTGCTGCATTTCTGCCTAAAAGGACACATTACTAATGGGATGGCCCAACAAATGACAGCCCAATGGAAACGCAATCAGATCACAGAAGATCAATGCTATTATTAAGCATTCTGACCACATCTGTCAGACTAAATTGCCACACAAGGGGCCTCACGCCACAGCGTGCACTGTGATGAGCAAAAGAAGGAAGCAATACCAAAAAAACACGTCCTTCCTGCTGTCACATTCATCCTAACATGTTAACAATTGCAACCCTAACAATAGCATATATTTGTAACCTCTCATCAGTCTGCAGTGCAGACATGAATGTACCGCATGATCGATATTCTGTGCGCTTCCATTTCTATTTTCACTGGCGCTCTCGGTGTGTGTCTGTGTGAACTCTGTGCATCTGTGCAGGGCACGACACCACCACTACAACGGCACATCTTCAGAATATTAAATATTTCATCCCTTATATAACTTCAAGAGTTGTCTGCTACACTCTCTAGACTCAGTTCAAAAGGGGCTCTGAAGTCAGAAGTCATGATCATGTGGTGTGCAATGAGAGTTCAACTTCACCACTGCCCTATAATGTTTCTTGGAAACGATATTAGCCGTCTTTTTTTTTCCAGCACACATTTCAAATACTCCATTAGCAGCCAACCTCTAACCTTTGCCTCTACAGGACAGAAAATATTCACTTCTAGCAATCCAACTTCATGTTATTAACTGATTACATGCTGTCGAAAGTATTATCCCAACAAATGCCCACAGAAAAATAAAGTAAGATCACTTCTGAGAAACAGGACAGAACATTTACTGTTCATGAAACAGCAGGCAATGCCACGTGCCACAAACTGCAAATGATTTGTGGAGTAGTTATATTTAGGACATAAATGGCTGTAAAACTGCTGTTTCTAATGTTCACATTTGTGTTTGGCAGTGTGTTAAAATGAGACACAGCAAGGATGAAAAGAGCAAGAGACAGCGACTGTATGTGATCCGTGACTTATCCTCAGATTGGCATAAAGTGGCAACTTCTTAGCAAGCAGAGCTGACCCCCAATCCTGTAAAATAGTCATTTGGTTGATGGCAGTTATTTTGGAATAAGCAGGTAGGGGAAGAGAACACTAAGTACACCTTAAGAATACTAAATGAACGCATAACGTCGTTCAAGATGATTTAAAGATAGTATTTGTGACACGGAAACGTCTAAGGGGAGAAATTAAGTGAAGATAGAACTAAATAGCAACCATGTGCTAAAATTTAATTAGATCAGCTGACTCAAGCTGAACAACAAAGACCTCACATTCAAGTCAAATAGTTAAATATATAGTATATTAGCATACCGTCACACTTTGCATTTATCGCACTCTAAGGCACAGAACAAAAGCGATTACGGAGTGAAAGGAAAATTAAATAGGTCATATATGAACAGTGTTCAACACTAATTAAGTACTGTGATATGTAATATTTATAATAAAGGTGGGTGTGCTTAAAATACAGACTTTAGCTCTGACAGTGGAGTTTAACCATACCTCATTTGACCCACACTCATACTTATATATCACCTTCTGGCATCTAAAAGAATATTGTTTTTATAGAAAGTAACTGTTGTACTTTCACCTACTTTACTATCTATTTGGCACAAAATATCTTGCTCATCTTCAGAATACACAGACCTTAACCTGCTTAGTGAATCAGTCAAAGTTGTCAAATTTGACTGTTACATCCTTTGTTTTTGTGCCTTTCCAGTGCCACTTTTTAAAAATACAGACCAGCTGCTCAGTGTAGTCTTATTTCCATGTACAAATCACTGGTTCTCAGAGTTTGATAGATGAACAGCTGTTGTTTTTGCGCACACTGATGCACTGGCATCACTGCAAATATTTAGTATATGGCCCTGTGTGTTTTTGTTATTGTGTATATATGCAGTGCAATATTGTCAAGCCTGCTTTTGCTGATTCTTGTTTATGTACACACAGAGGCCTGATGGAAATGTCCCCTCTCAGCCTTGTTTGTATCTGTCAGACCACAGAGTTTAATGTTTAGTAGCAGGGGGCGATTATTCATCCGGACCACAATTACCCAAAAGTGAGACCAAAACCCAAGTTAAACTCGCAGCTCATAAAGTTGATACAGAAACTGACATTTATTTCAACGAGTAAATCTACGACCACATTTTCATACATTTAGTCAGCTGTGACATATGTCTCTCTTTCCCTCATTATCATTCTTTATGAAGCATCATATTGACTTTTTTACAACCTCTATTCTCTGAAGGAATGAATAAAAGTTTCTAATCCGCCTTTCTTTCTTAAAGGGATCCCCTATCTTCTTGAAACACAATGGAGCCAAGAAAGATGCAAATAAATGAACTGAGCGTGCCTGCTGCTGCCGAATTTGACGCGGGATAGTAAATTAATTTCTCCTCTTCTTAAACCGTGGGCAGCATGAAAGATAAATGACCTCTGAGACACTGCACAGTATTTTTTTTTTTTTTTTTATATTCTCTTCAGTTATTTAGCAAACAAAAGGGAATTGGTGGGGGGTAGTTAAAGGGGATGGGTGAAGGGGAGTGAAAGATTTGGCAACATGTGAACAAATTTGCCTGCAGGCAGGTGCTATATAATTCTGCAAACTAGGTGCCCAAGCAGACCCAGCAGGGGCCTGTGGAACTCCAAAATATGCTCTGTGTGTGTGTGTGTGTGTGTGTGGTTTGGAGACAAAGAGAAATGGGGAATGATATTTGTGTGTGTGTGGTGTGTGTGCCCTGTGTGTGAATAGGTTGACATAAACATTTAGCTGAACATGAGAATGTTAAACTGTGTGTGTTTGTGGCCAAACAGGATTCCCACACAGCCAGACTGCTAAGTGGAACAGAAGAGTTAATGGGATATTTATCAAGTGAGGACACTCAGCCAAAGACAAGGAGAAATAAACAAGCTTGTCTGACCGGGGCATCCTTGGCTGTTATGATAAACAGATTGTTTGCAAGTCTAATGACCACTAGATGAAATGTATGGCGCTATACCCTTCAAGAGTTTCAGTGGCACACTTACCGCTTCATTGTTTGAGTGACAGAATGCTGAGTGTAGGCCCATCCTCCATTGGTAGTCAAGAATGAAAAAACTGCACTCAGTCCCACTTTTTACAGTACATAGGCTGAACTACTGCTACACATTTGCCTCAGTCCAAAGAGTAGCAAATTAAAATCTGGAGCCATTTAAAATATAGGAATACAAAGAGAAATTAAGGTTTTTAAATAAAAAAACCTTTATACTGAGGAGTATCTTAAGCTGTGTATAGGTTTTAGTTCATCATTCTGCTATTTCTCCACCACTTAATGGGCTGCTGGTTTTCCAAGTATTGATCAGTACACAATAAGCACTATCTATTTAAGGATAACTACCTCTCTCCACAGTACCGCAGCAATTGACATTTGGATAAAAGACTACATTTTGTATCCAGTCCAATCTCTGTAACTGGCTAATTTCCTTTGACAGGAGCCCCTTTGTGATGTTTGCAGAGAATGAGAGTTTGGCAGCTCAGACATTCACGTTTGTCTAAATGCTCGTTCTCATAGGACTAAAAAACAGCATTAAAAAAAGAAGTAATACAACAAAAACAAAAACACTGTATGAGGAATGGCGTAGAGTGGAATTAAGGGATAATGATATGTAGCAAAGTGTATTTGTGGGGCTATGTGCATGGTGTGTTGATGCTGCCTACTAACTGAATGACAGGGGTGATGAAAGTAAAAAACCATTTACCTACTAACCTATCTGCTTACCTCCCTACATATCTATCTACGGCAGAAGATAGAAACGATGTAGAACCTCTACCTTGACTCGTAGTTTACACTAAATTTTAAACAAATTGAAAACTTTTTGAACATCAGAAATTGCTTCCTCAGAGGGGTAGTGAAAAAGAATATGTGTATGTTCATAGTGTGTGGCTGCAGATATATGGCCTCTTTGGAAAATATTGCATTTGAGATACAATGGACCACTAAGTTAAATAATAAATCTGCACTACCACACTGCACCAAATGGTCAAACACATTAGCATAGATCATTAGGCAGTTAAAATGATATATTTCATTTCAGTAGCCAGTAACTGCATGTGGACATAATCAGCTGTAAGTGTAATTGATTCAATGCATACCCACATGACCTTTGACTCTCATCCTTCACTGTTAACTTAATGAACAGGAATCCTCTGGGTTTCCGCTGCAGTATTTGGCCTGCCAAACAATTAAAACAAGGTCACTGATGATGACTAAAACTTGACTATCACAGTGCTTGAAATGTAGGGAAAATGTTTGATTAAACTTTTATTGATGCAGCTTCCATGAAAACAAATGCAGAGCTATTATCCCGTGCAAGATAGTCATTAAGGTGGATTGAGCTGCGTGATACATGAAAGCAAGTACGGCAACAATGCTTTTCAAGTGGCTCTTTATTAGACCCCAAATGACCTTGTGGTGATGAAAAATATGAATCATTCGTAATGAGCAGTGCTTAAGAATCGCCCACGACATTGTTTTCAGCGCCAAAATGTAGAGATGGAGAAGGTCAAGTAGTTCTCTTAGCGTGATAATACTGTGTTGCAGGTGGGAAGTGCCCCCCTTCCCTTTTCTGCCCCCCTCCTTCCTGAACACTTAGCATGTACTTCAATTTTTACTGGGTAATTTTCTTCCTCCAAAGAGTGGCAATTCATTACCGTTGAGATGTTACATTGGACACAATGAAAACATTCAGCTGCTGATGGATTTTTTTTTTTTCAGTTAGACGTTATTAAATTCCATGCAATTGTACGTTTTTGTGCTCCCTGAGAGCTGTCAACATTCTGAGTGGCATGAACATTGATTTGACTGTAAATCTTTCTTCTGAAAGAAAAGCCTGAGGCAAAGCTGTAAACATCTGTAAATATGAAAGAGAATAACTGCACTGACATGTTAGTGTTAATGTACAGCGTGAAATAAGGGCTGTATGTAAACTACAACGTGTTTTGTAGATGACAATGTCAGAATTCATTCCCTGCTCATCCCCACTCCAGTCACTGAGATAGTGACTCTTGAAATTAGGGTCTCTCTGTACTTTGAAATTGAATTTGAGTATGCCTCTGCTCAGCGAACCAATCCCATCGATTCTGCCATCTATTGCTGATAGTATTGGAGGCGACAGCTCATCTGGAGGCTCCCACAAAAGAAAAGAAATGGGGTGCTCCACGCATGGCCTACCACATATACACTAAAGTAACAACAGCAACAGAGAGGTTCAGACATTAATGCTGTTTCTGAAAATGGGACCTGTAAAAAAGCCTGCAAATAAAAAAGCAGAATGTAGATTTGACATACACCTCGAAAGACAACATGTCATCAACTTGAATATATTTGAGTTTACTTTAGTGTTGATATTTCAGTGTTTGCATTATTTTTGGCTGCTTTCACCTGCTTTGGTTCAATCAAATCTTCTCTGATGGCCACAAACCATTGCTGGAGCCCAACAGAGAGATGTAATAAATCTATATAATTAGTAGATGTGAAAGTCAGTGTATGAAAAAAAAAGTTGCTATGATGCTCACAACAAAAGTTTATTGTGATGGTGGCCAGGTTTTATTTATGGATGTCTTTTTGCACTCAATGTGTCATTCACTGTCTGTAGGGACAGGGAATGGTGTTGACATGTCAATCAAAGCTGGTGTAACCTTGAAAGACAAGGTGAGGCGTTGCCTAGGGACATATAGTTTTGGGATTGATGTGCTAGTTTGACATTTTATTGCATTATACTGGGTCAAAAAAGAAAGAGAGCTAGAAAGACAGAGAAAGGTGGAGAAACAAAATGTAGAATGTGCTAATAATATGGTATGCACTGCACTTTGAAATGCTAGTGATTATTATACAAACCTTCTAAAACACAGGCTTTGTTACATGAGTCAGGCACAATACAATTTAGAACCAGTAAAGACAATAGAGAAGAAGAAGAAAACAACAACAGAATAGCAAAGAAACAGCCTGGGAAAAATCACATTAGCATGACAGAGGAAAAAGGATAAAAAAGGGAGTTAGAGTTCTTGCTCGCAGCGTGGTCCTGTTGTTACATGGTCACTTCATTCCCAGATGTTTGAGTGTTGCCATATTAATAGACTGTGAAAACCAAGATATTTTAATATTATGTCTTTGAAAGGTGAAGCAAAATTCTTGACTCTCTACAGTATATTCCAGTCACCCATTTTCATAGCTTTCTCAGATTTTGATTGACTCTGTTCTCACATACAGTATCACCCACATGATTACTTCCTACTGAAGGTTCAAACGTTGTTAACCTCTCTTGATGTCTGTAATATAGAAGATAATTTTAGCATTTAGTCACTGACAATATCAACTTCACTCTTGCTCTGTGTGTGAGAGAGAGAAAGAGGGAGAGAACCGTTGCCGAGATGAAATTCAAAGCATGTTATACTTGTGATGCTATGAAAAGAGCTGGTGGTCAGCAGAACCCTATTAGCAGCACGGATTCTCATGTCTGTTGTATAGTCTCTCAGGCTTGTAGTCCTAATTGCCTGGATGTGCTGGGGACAGCCTTCTGAGCAATAGAGCATTGTATAGTATTTGGCTACATTTAAATGTAGGATGTTATTGTGACAGAGTTTGTGCACTTCCTGTTAGCACTGTGGGAATTGGGCTGGAAAAGTGTCTCTTTGCGTGTTTATTTATATTTATAACGCCTAAAGGAGAAGCATTCGACTGAGGATGAGTTCACTTTAGACTCTAATGTATACACACAGTACATATTTCAGTGTTTGGTAACACTTTACAATCAGATACACAAAATCCTTAATGGTTATAGAGGAATGAATGAGGAACAAATCAGGGTGTACAGCTAAGTAATAAATTAAAAGCATAATTAAAATAGTAATAACTTGATAGCTAAATCATAGTGACTAATATGTATGGTATGTAATGACTGATTTTAACATGCTTGATTTAGCACCTGATTCTGAGTTCATCTTTAATGTCTGATTAAACACAGTCTCACATTCACCCACCCACACTGGCATGCACATCAGGAACAGTTTGAGGTCCAGTGCCATGCTCAAGGACTCTTCAGAAGAGGAGTCAGGAATCGAAATACCAACCCTGAGATTCATGAACGACCCAGTTCTTCCATCTGTACAGCAACTGCTGTATCCATCAGTTCTCAGGTAATGTATTATTATCTACTGCAAAGTCCTAGATTCAGGGTTATTCAGAAGCCACTCATTAATTATCAGGAAGAATTTTGTGTACCTTGATGGAAAGTTTTTGTATCCTGGTGTTCTGATGCCTGGGCATGTAAAACTTCCAACATATTCTGTGAGGAGGATGCTCTGTGAGACTGTATATGAAAATGTGGGTACAGCCTGCAATACAATACTTTAGGATTTTGCTGTCAGGTTGCAATGGGGGCTGATGTTGGCCCAGAAAGCATTTATCTCACAGACAGCTCACACAAAAGACACTGTAAAGCTTTTTAAAGAAGTCGCTTTCAACATCACACCAGTCTAAAAACTATTTGAATCCTCTTTGAATTCCAAAAAATTATGAATCACAAATCAGGTTAAAGAAAAAAAAAAAGGTTACACAGAGTACAGGCTGCCTCATCACTTCCCGTTCTCCTCATACTTAATGTAACTCGTTCACCATAAAAAAATATGAAAACATGTGGTAGCATGGTTCTTTTCTTGATGCATTAACCTTTGAAGGTTATGTTAAAGTGGTTGGTGGTCAGGTTATGCTTCCTCAATTTCATTTCTTAAGTGCATGCTTGAAGTTTGAAAGTGCTCCTCCAGTACTGCTACTGCAGTTAAAGCTTATTTCTTATGAGAAGAGCATGTGCATATACTACCTTTAATCACTATACAACACACTGGACTTGAAAGATATAACTCCATAATATAATCTGATTAATTCTAAAAGCTCATTTGCATGTACACCAGTTTTCCCCGAGACACATACTGCATACGTTCTCCAGCTATTTGAGCTTCTACTCATTAATATGAAAATGGCTTTCCACACTAAAGAAACTGTGAATCTAAAGACTGATTTAAAAAAAAGAATATGAGCTTAACAAGATGAATACCAATGGTACTAACTTAATTCTGAGCTTAGCAGTGATTTTTTTTCATATGACTTGATAATATCCATTCATAGGCAGAACAAAGCTTGGGCAGCTAATAAAACATTAATATTAGCCAATACAAGATTATTCTGCTTACACAGAGCCACTTTTGGAATTCAAATCAAGTAAGTGTCATTCGGATGAATTCTTTCGGTCAGCTACATGGCATGTATTGGTCTATTTAAATAATGAAATACACCATAATACACTTATCTTCTTTTCCCCAGTGGCTGTATCAAATTTGGCATGTATGGGTCGTATGTTCCTTACTAAGGTTTTATACTGTATGAATGACGTAGTGCAAAGGCATGGTCTGACTTTCAATGTGTTGCTATAGAAATTGATGTCTTTATATCCTCGGATTATATATAGTGTGTTTTCTTAATTAGACACTGCGGCATCTGCAGACATCCATGTTCAAATGTAAGAGACATTTGACATTATAGTGTAAATCTCTGACTCAGTCAGATTTTACAGTACATTGGGATCCTGGCTTTCTCATTGTATTGAAGCTATTGCAAATTGAAGTTTGCATTCATTCTGACTGATTTACTCCCTCAGAGTGCAGCTTGGTTTATGAGATCACTCAAAAGAAAACTCTGAGTGTTCAAAAGTAAACAGTGAAATATGTCCTGAAAATTGTTTAGATGCAAAAAAAAAAAAAAAGAAAAAAAAAGTTTAAATCCAGAAGAGGCAGCTTCAACTCTCTCAATTGGAACTGTTGAATATTTCATGGCCAACACCATTTTTTGCCAAATAGAAGCACTAATGAGGAACAATTGAAATCAAAGCCTTCCAGCAGATGTGAGAGACAACACACAGCGAACAGCTTCTTTCTGCACGAAACCCCAAAGTGGTTTCAACAGCATCCTCAGTGAGGGAACAGAGACAAGCCTGTCTTCTGAAAAATCTGCTACCTCCAAAATGTATTCAGTGGATTCTGTGGTGGTCTGCAGCAGTTCGTCAGTATCTACAAAATGTTTGCTGGATTGCTAAACAAATGTAGTTTTGAGATACATTATATCATGCTAATTAATCTCTGTATGTTCACTTTGTGCTGCTGTACACTCCTACACTGTATGCACAAAAAGTGAGAGAAAGATATTTTTTCATAAGAAAAAAAAATGCATTTAGGTGACATAAAAAGAAATATCTTGAAATGGAAATAAGGTGAAAAGTGAGAAACATGTTGAGGACATGCCTGTGGATGCCTTCCAATTTTTTCATTAAAGTTTGCAAGAATGTGTTGAAGTCTCAGTCGACAGAGGATGCTTCATGCCCTTCCCAAGGTAATGGAATATTGAGTTGGATTCATACAAAGGCTCTGAATTGATTTTTGTTCATGTAAATGTTAAAGGTTAACCTGACAAACACTGGATAAAATATTTCCAGGCATGCCACGAGGTCCTTGAAGTTAAAAGACAATTTAGCACAGATCACTCCATGGCCGGGAGACGAAGCGCATCTGTGTTGGTTGGGAGGAGAAACAGAGGGAAAGACAGAGAGAGACTATGAGAAGCTTCTGTCCTCTGCAGTGTAAATGTCAGGTATCAAGGATGGGTTTCCTGTTATGAAGGCCATTACTGATTCACTTCCACTTCCTGGCAGCTGTCCTCCACAGAGACATCTTAAAGTAAATGCTCATGTTCTTCCTGCCTCTAGACACACACTGCGTGCCTTATTTACTCCAATCTCCAATATTCTTTCCCAGACAGGTACTGTATAAATAATGAGACTGTGTTGTGTGAGACGAAGGTATTATTTGGATGTGAGGTCTTCAGGGAGATATGAAATGAAAGTATTGAATGCCAGCTATTTAATTGAGCGATGGCCTAGGGGAATTCTTATTCTTTTCATTTTTATGTATAAGAAGAATAAATATACAGTGGCACATTGGTGTAGTCACTGTCATTGTTTTTTTTAAAGAGCTGAGTACATGGAGTATAATACTGATATTTAAATATTTTATCAAAAACTATTCAGCCAGACTTGATTTCCCGCATGTAAAGGTACATGTGCTATGTGGTTTTCCCTCTTTTTTCATTTTTATAACAGATCCTGGGGTTACATTACCTCTAAGTATATGACCGCCACCCATAATTTGTGTCATGTCAAACGAAATGTTCAAGAAATCTAATTATGGTATGTACAAAATATTTGGACAATACTGATAAACTCCAGATTGAAGTTGAAAAAGCTAAGAAACTGCATTATTTTCCAGTGATTGATCAACTGGAAAGAACTGGGACCACTGCAGAAAGTATAATAATGCTCGGTAGGACTTCAGATAAGACTCATGTCCCTTTGTTGCAAACCTGAACTTGATAAAAAGCAACATGTGCACATGATGAGAACAGCCACCTGTTTTTCTGCTGCATTGAAACTGGGTGAATGTTCAAACTGATGGAGCTATAGTGGCAGTGGGGGATTGAAAGATGTAAATGCACACTATGCACCTAAGTGTGAGGCAGAATGGCGCAATCTCAGGATAATTGACTCATTGATGAGTGCCGTGTGGGGGACAGCACATTAACATCAAAGTCTTTTGTGCGGTGAGGCAAACCCAACAATAGGTAACTTTTGAAGTGGCTAGATTTTGCTTTCTAAATAATACAAATCTCTGCAAAAATCTGTTAAGACAGGAGAGTGGGAACCACTTTGAAAATGGAGTTTAAAGCAATGATTGGAGTGTACCTCAGAGAGAGTAACATGATGCAGAGGCAGCATCTGCGAAAACAAGATTTCCAGCATTCAGCAGCAGAAATAAGAAAGCGCCATTATTTTTGAAGGGATGACGCAAAGCAAGTCTTTTGAGTTGGAGTTCTTAGTAGTCAGTAGCCATCACAGACAAGTGCTGCAGTTAGGGGAAAAGTAAATATCTTCTAACTCCACAAAGTGTTTAAAATGGGAGGTTTGCACATTTGATAAAATGTACATGTCATGAAAAAGCATTTCTGTGCACTATCCTGAATCTTTTGCTTTGCTTATTCTATTTGATCATCGTCAACAGTTTGGGAAAGACGTCTTTTGTGTATCTGCAATTGTCATTGTTTAAACCACAGTTTCTGTTTCTGTTGCAAGGGCTGGGACTTGGGTCAGACAAGTAAAGTTCATGGAACTGGCTGGTTACTGCAGCTTCAGTCTGGGTGGGTGTTGCCACAGTCTCTGAAATGTCATTCGGTCCCAGGGGGCAAGATGTAGGTTAAGTGGTCACCCAAGAGATCTAACCACAGGAGAACAGAGTGCTTCAGAGGTTAAAGTCTCAAGGTTGTAGCATCTGAGAGAGAGTTCTCACAGGGAAAAGCTCACAAGCATGAGAGCATGTGGACGTGCAATATTTTCTCATACTGCTCTCTACTCGATCTGCTTAAACACAGTACATACATCTACGCAAAACTGTCCAAATGTATAACAATATATGTGATGAACAAATCTGACATAAGCAATTCATTCAAATTTACACATACTTTATTAAAAATAGTTATGTCGACTGCAAACTGAGAAAGAAGGCTGAATAATATTCTATCTCTAACCTTGCTTTCATTTTTAGTTCACAGTGTCACACTTGGTTTGGTTTAAGTGAACATATAGTGTAAAAATAAATAAAAATGATGGACCTACTGTCTATGTTTGTCTACTTCCTGTAAACAGGCAAGCTGCAACTATGGTAACAACAATTCCGTGACAGGGTAACACAAACTCAGTGCTTCAGTCAGGTTCGGACATAAAAAACAGAATGCCTGTCAGATTCGGGTCAGGCTCGCTTACTACCCTCTCAGACTTGGGTGGGGTTCAGACAGAAATATGCGGCCCAAGCTTCACTCTAGTGTGGGTATAGTATACAGTAGTGTTGGTGGTATTAAAAAAAAAAGAAAGATATATTGTAGTATAGGCTATAAAAGAGCAAGACCAAAAATAAAAAGCAAGGTAGTTGTCATGTTTGCTAATGTGTGAAAGAGAGATAGTAGAATGCACAGCACAATATTTGTATCTACGTGTGTGTGTGTGTGTGCGTGTGTGTGTGTGGGTGATATGTCATGCAAGCATAAGTGAGGGTGTTTGTGGGAACGGCGCAGTAACTGAGGAGCACACGCTGATTGCAGCATGGCTCAGGGGGATACTGAGACAGAGAAGGGCTTACTGTGTTCCCATTTAATGCCTATCTGACTTGGCCTTCATTTAGCCAGAGTGTTTAAGCTCCCTTGTGGATGTCATGTGTTAAGGTCAGCACAGTCCCTTTTTACATATGTGCCTCTATTTTCTCTCTCAAGTGGTTGGCATAGATACACAGCAAGCATCCACAAAGGCTGTTTCAAAAGAGCTACTCTGAAATAGAAACTGAAAAAGAGTATACTAAACTCTACAATTTCATTTTAAGTGAGTGCACCTGAGCAGTGAAAAGAACAAAATCCATCAGGCCAACGAGAGATGTTTCAAGAGTGGCCGCAACTGAAAGGGTTAAAACATGCAGCAACTATAATGTTGAGATCACATTCAAATATCATTTATGTGAAAACCATGCTTGTGTAACTAACCTTGGGCTGCAGAGGTTTCACTCACAGGGTGCTTGTGTGTTTTTGATTTCTGTGTGTGTCTTGGTGTCAATTTTACGCTTTCTAGGCAATTCAATAACAGACATCACCTTGACAGGCAATTGCTATATGCTCAGTCTCACTCTCCGTCATGCTCTCGATGTAGTGTGGTGGTTCAATCCTACACTATTAGAGATTTTTTGAATAAGAGGAGACTTTCAATTGGAAAGGATACATTTACTTTGCAAGTATACAACATGAGTAATTATTTAGATATTTCAAGGTGTTTTTAAAGCTGCAACTGTTACACCATTTATCGGAGAAACAAAGTAAAAACATTTTCAACATTAACAAAACTCAACCATGCAGATGACTTACAATTATATTTTAACAAATAAAACAAAGAAAGAGTTTCGTTTAATCATTTGTCGAAATAAAACTGTAAAAATCATTGATTTTAGATACATATGGAGTGCAACCACTGCCCATCTCAAACATTTTCCCCTGCTTCCCATCTAACTTAGCCTAACCTTTTGGAATTTTCTTCTGTTACAAACATATTTCCTAAGTTATCACAGTCATAAATGAGCTTAGAAATAGGCTGCAGAAAGCCAGAGACTTTCCTTTTTTTTTTTGGTGATCACTCAAAGCAAAACATACCTTTTATATTCATGGCCACAACTCTCTTTTTCCTCAACTCATCATGGTCCAGATTGGATAGAATGTTTCTCTACATTGAGGAGACTTTTTGTTAGCAGTTTCATATACTTCTTCACAGCTATTGAGATAGATATTTAAGGTAAATAATAGGGGGATTTCAGTGCATTGCTTCAGAAATAGTGTCTGTTTGAATTGGCTCATTTTCAAAAATGGAAAAGATAAAATTTGCTGGATGGCCTCATATTGCTTTTTTAATATTAATTTGATACTGTATCTTTCATACTTCTCAACGAACATGTCACTGATCCCATGGTTAGTGGTGGTGAGAATTTTCTAAGCTACAGTCAAATCTATTTTCCATCCACTAGACCTTTAATGTATTGAAAAAGTATAGATCTCTCATATTTGAAGCTTTTAATAGCATCATATGAATTCCGGTGTAACCACAAATTCCCTCATTATAACAACCATCAAACATTTCAACCTTTGAAGTGAACTTTCCAAATCCATCTGCTCAGTTATTCTAAGTGTAAAGGCAGCCACAGCAGAGACCGTGTGTAAACTGCAATATGATTCAGAAATTGCAGAAGATTGCACTATCCCAGTACAACTCCACTTGAGACTTTGAGCTGATGAGGTACTTGAAGTTTCCCTTGGTTGGCAGAGAGAAAGGAAGCGACACAGACAGAGTGTAAGTTCTATCATTGTGTTGATATCTGGCTCAGTGCTGGAGGTCTTTGTGTCTCTGTTGTGCCCCTGAGATGTGTGTTGCCCTTTCTGCCATTTGCTTCTACTATTCCTACAGGAAGACCATAGGGATTTATAAGTTCTCTGTGATACAGTGTGACACATTTCCTCACCTATAGCATGTTTTGGTGCATCATCTCTCAGAAAATATTCCTCAGTTCTTGTTAGTCTTTATTTTAATTGATCATCTTTCCATCTTTCCATCAAACTAAGAGAACCTCATAGTGAGAAACCATGCTCCGCATTGTGGGTTTCGTCTTTTGTATTTTTCACTCGCCTCTAGCATCTGAAAACAATACAAGATGTCATGTAGGATACAGTACTCTGCACGCATTGGAGATCAAACTGGAGGCTGTGCTCTGCAGAATTGCCAGTCTCTACCTCAATTATCCTCCCGGCAAAGCAGAAAGGTCAAAATCCCACTGAGGGCCTAGAGGGGGTCAGTTGAAGCCTTCCATGTCAATGGGAAGTCAGGGATTATGTAGCACATGTTGTGGGCTTGAACCCTGATATTTTCTTCCCACGAACCTGCTGCCTCTGGATTCAAATGTTAATGTGCTGTCCTGTAAAGTATTGATCATCTCTTGGCTAAAAATATTTAAACGGACAGTGAAAGAGCTGATCTGAGAAATCAGATCAAGATCAATAAATCTAACATCAATTGTTTATTATGCTGCAGTAAAGTCAACTTCAGTCATTTCAAGTAAAATATTACTATGCCCTGCCACATCCCACACAAATGGACCAGTGCAAATAAATCCAGCCATTTCTCCATCTATCAACAAACACTCTGCAATAGCCTTTGTTATGAGACAAGATAAAATTCATTTCAACGATATGCGGAAACAGAAAACTGATTCACCGGCAACAAAATATCCTTGCCTGCAGCAGTCTGAAGTGACTCAAAGATATCAAGATGTGCCACATGACAACATGTTTGCAATCAGTCATAGCACCCACAGCATATGGCCTTTCACCAGAGGCTTTTAAACTGAGAACAAAGTTTTCAGCAGCACATTTACTTTTAGAGGAATGTGAATCTGCAGGTATACTCGCTATGAACTGAAGACTGAAGATTGAGATGTTGACTATGTGGAATTAATTAGTATGACCTTGAAATGATCTAACCACAGGCACAAGCAACTTAAACAGTTTTGATGATTTCAATGCAAATGAGAGCTTTGATCCCTTCAGGAAATCATTACGTTTTCTCTGGAATCTCTGACTGCACTGCAAAAACATCTTGGTGCCACATACTGACGTGTCCTCAAAATGTCCTTGTATGCCCGTTGCTTCCTGGTTAGGGCACATCCTGCTGTATTTACACATTCTTTGAGAATACAGTGAAGGTTCTGGAACATTCAGATAAGAATTCTAATTTTGCGAGCCAGTGCACTTTGTGTCGACCACTAATGGCTAATGGAGTAAATAATTATAAAGCTACCCTGCGATAAATTTGATCAGTGTCTCTCTCTCTCTCTCCTCTCTCACTGCACTGGAGGAGGCTGAGGGAGTATAGGTGTGTTTTACTATAATTATACAAACTCCAGTTTAATGCTAATCCATACACTACTTCAGAGAATCATTCAGTCCATTGTCACTGGGAGCAAAACCCATACCTGTGTTTGATATACTGTGTATCATTGAAAAACAATTTAGGTACTAAATTAATTTTAAAAAACAACAAAAAACAAAACAACAGTCATTACTGTACTACAAACAACTGATTGAAAACAACTGTGAAGGTAATGGAATCAAAGGATGTAGTCAATTTTTATTTAAAGTTGCACTAATCAAGATTTTGGTCAAAGTACTTTGTGTAATGCAATGTGATTGGAGAGTTATCATGCAACACTGCAGCTCCCCTCAGTTCAACAGGGCATTTTAGAGTCTTTCAGCTCATTGTTTTGGTTGAACTATCCGCAGGTTTATTGTTTTGTTTCAGTCTCACTGCTCTCGTCTATGTAATTTCCGGAGATTGCATCAAAAGGCAGACATAGTCAGTGACTATCTAGTAAACGGGAGTTGGTGGAGACCAAAATGGAACTGAAAGAAGAGTGAATATTGGTCTTATATTCATCAGGTGGACAGAAACACAACTACAAATGAATGCTAATGCTGCCCAATGCTACTGACGTGTAAATAGACAACAGTTTGCTGACGTTCATCATACCAACTTTATAAGGTGATGATGTGTCAATATCAATATAAATTGCCAATTTGTCAAAAACTCTAGTAATACACTTTGAATCCCTTTTTGAAAACTGCTTTATTGAAGCACCATATCTTATAACATGGTGACATTTCAATAATGATTAGAAAAAGCACTAGAAGCAAACAATTAATGTAAAATTACAACAAAATGTTTGAAATTATTGTTGTGTTTGATAACAATGGCTGGGTCAAAAATGCATATGATAAATTATGAGGATATATTTATCTAAATGAATACTGAAGAGGCACTGTGTGGACAGTATTATATATTACCTTGTCTATAAAGATTCTCAGTCTTCTCGGTCATAGAATATCTGTTTGAATCTAAACCTTGCAGACTAAAACATCTAGCTGACTTTGACTTATACTACTTATTACATTAATTTAGGTGTCAATTTTCATAAGTACTAATTAGTACTTATGTACTTAGTATTAAGTGTGAACTAAATAGAATCAACATATATAATTATCTGTCATTATCCATCCATTCACACTTAGGGTGAAGGAAATGCTTACCGAACATGAAAAAAGTGTAATGGAGAGAAATGGCAAGTGGCATTTTCAGCTTCTGAGTTTCTCCTTCCTTGTGAGCACTGTTTAAAATCGATGGGCAAAAGGTCAGAAATTTGAACCATCTCTCCTGGAAAACTTGTTTTTGCAGCACTGTTAAGTCTGAAAGAAGAGAAGTCTTTTTAAAGTTTTTCACTGCTTACTTCTGTACTTAGACAGTGCTAGGTGATCCAATTTCTTTCCTCCTTCGCTATGAAAGACTATGGATAATTATGTTTTCTCAGTGTTTTAAATGATATACTGTTATCAAACTGTGCAGTTGAAACATGCATTGTTAATGCTGCAAATCAACATACAGTCCAGCAGTAAAGACTCAATATAGAAATCCAAAGTTTGACAGGCCATAGACATCCTTTGAAACTTCCCTCCTTCCCATAGACTTCTTGCTGTCAGACTTTGAGCATCACATCAATTTGTTATCATCGTTTACAACCTTATCAAACATCATATAAACCCTTTTCTCTACACTGCCAAACAGGGCCACAGGGGGGCTGAGTTCAGCCCTGAAATGTTGAGGAAGTACAGGTATTGAACCGCTTCTGGGAAGCTCAGAAAGAGATGTGAGTCATCAGCCTCGGCTCAGTGGCCAAGCTGCCCGCAGTCAGACCTGGATCACTTTCCCTCCATCAGCAGGATGTTTAGAGTCAGAACCCTGAGAGGTCTACAAAGTAAGGTCTGACAGAGGGGGTAGCAATGCAGTTTAACAGTGCATGGTATGGGGTAAAATTTGTTGTTTTCTCCGGAGGTATTACTATCTGGATTTGTCTGGTTGGTTTTGAATGAAAACCAGGCTGGCTTCGATTAAATGTACTGAAACTTTGTTGTTGTCGGTACTGGATCTGGATCTTTTTTGTGATCATGTGGAGAAAATATAATTCTTCTTCTTGGATATATGTAACATATTTATGTAACTGTGGACTATTCATTGCATGCAAATTCAAATAGACCAAGTCATAAGAGACATACTTAGTAGCCATTTTATTAGGTATACCAAACTAAAACCAAAGTCCTGCAACAAATCTTACCTTCATCAAGGTTATAACATCTTTTAGAGAGGTGTTGATTGAACTCTATGATAATTTTTTGGGCTGTAGTTTGTGGTGCTACTGTATAATTGCATTATGTGGAGAGGTGTTTTTTTGTCCACCCCCTTTATATCAATGAGGGCAGACTAATGAACTGGCAACTGAGTGTATAGTTGCTATAAAAAAAGGTATTACTCAGTGATTAACAAGCTACTCTGACTTATTTTGCAGAATTGAGAGTTATGTTGTCACCTATTCCTGTTTTAACAAAAACCAGAGTAACATGTTCAGGTACAAATGTACAGTATGTTTATCTCAACTACATTCAGTCTGAAAGGTTCTCATTCTCAACTATCCTCATTTAGGGCCCATACAGAAGAAGTGCACACACCCGAATTATCAACCACTTTCTCATCAAAGTACCAAACTGCATGGATCGACTCTACTTACTGAAGTCAAGTGGAGTCTATATTTCAAAGGGGGGACAGCTTTGTAGCTGAGGCAATTACAAACAAGCTCTCTCCCCCTGAAGATCTGCCAGCGTGTTATGCCTCTGTCAGCAGTTTTCTTTGGGGCTACTGCTGAAGCAATACAACACTTTACAGTCTGATTTACCTTATTATGGCAATGAACAAAGTTTGTCTACCTGCCTCGGGGGGTAGAAAAAAAAAAAACACTTGCCAAGTATTTATCCTGTGTAATCAAGGAGGTATCACTTGAAAGGATCAGAGATGTCTTGAAGTGGGGAAACAATAGTCTTCAAAGAGCAGCGGGGGGAAGACTGGGTAGAGGAGAAACGCTGCAGCCTAACTTCCACTGCCCTCGAGCAGTGGAATAAAGCAAAACAGTAGGGAGGGATTATTCATTCACTGCGGTGGATCGCCAGTG
The DNA here is from genome assembly GCF_914725855.1 of Thunnus albacares. Lineage (NCBI taxonomy): Eukaryota > Metazoa > Chordata > Actinopteri > Scombriformes > Scombridae > Thunnus > Thunnus albacares. Next base: position 14,104,608 of record NC_058122.1, on the reverse strand, counting down.
TTTATCTCTTTTTAGTGTGGCCCTACATACAGCTCCCACCTGCAGCTAAAAGTTTACTTGTTTGGCACTTTTGGTACACTGAACAAAGCAGATTATATCTAGGTGGATCAAGGTGAAATGAATGACATTTGGCATTGCTAAATGCCGGATATATATGTAAAATTTTATGAAAGTAATGTCCTAACCTTACCTCATTCAGAAAATAATTGACCTAACAAAATAATTACACTAAACTTCAGACTACATCATGTCCATTTTGAAAAGTTTTCAATCCAAAATATGTTTTACATAATACTGTATGACAGCTTTTTAGACTTTAAAGGGGACATAACATGCACATTTCCAGGTCTATATTTTTATTCTGGGGCTTTACTGGAATGTGTTTGTACCCTGTAGCCTCCGGAGCAGGATTTCACTTCTTTTTTTCATTCTTTACTCAAAATGTCAACCTCACAAATACATGCATTACATACATATGTTCACCACAAATTTGGGAACTTTGACCATGTTTAACGTAGATGTTCAACATCGTAGCAGTATACAAAACAAATAAATAACAAATATGAAAAATCATTATGTCCCCTTCAAGCCAGAGAAGCAGAAGTAGACAATCATGTCAGGTAAATTAGAATAAAATATGAGAGTTTGTCCATCAGGTTTTCATCTTGAGCACAATGAACCATCATCTGTACTGTAAAATGTCTTTGACTGGACATGGTGCAGCCACTCGACATGATCATCCTTTGTTCGTTATTTTTCATACCAAGAAAATCAACAGCTGTCAAAAGGTCATTTCAGAATTCGTCAACCACACACGCAGCCCACTCTCTAATTGATTAAATCTTGTTTGAAGTCAGCTTGTAGTCCCAGTCTTTTGATAAATATGGACATGCAATGACCCTTTCAAAATGAACAAAAAATAAATGAATTGATTAAACAAAAATATGATTAAATATGATTTTCCAAATTATAATGCTGTTCACGACAACATTTATGCTGAAAGAGAGCAAAAAATGTGATGCTACATCTGCATGTGAACCATCCTTCCCCTTTCAACCATCTTGAACAGTTTCATGACTCCCTGTGGGGAAATACTGTATATGTGGATTTTCAGAAATAGCTTTGTAATGCAATCCACTGAAAGAGGGGAGACATTTACTCTGACACCACTGGTATTTTCTGATTGCTAATTCACAGAAACAGATCAGACACTTGCATCTCTCTATATGTGAGTGTATGCATTTTTGAGTGTACATGACATGTCTGCATGCATGTAAACATGCATGTGTTTGAAGTATTTGTATCAGTTCAGTTACAAAGAAGGGAGAAACCCCTGCTCTTTTTTTCTATTTCAGTAGATTTTTTTCTAACAAAAAACTAAAACTGACTGATGTGTTTGCAGTTGTCAGACTCCAAAAATGGTCATGCAAATGAGGAATAGTTTTGGGATTCAACAATGTTTTTGTCAAATTTACATATTGTTAAAAGTTCACAACAACTTTTAGACAGGGTAACATCAAGGAAGGAAATGAAGCCCCACAAGAGTCAAGTTGAAACTGATGCTCTTGACAGACTGACAGCTCAGTAGCCCCTCTCTGGGTCCACGCAGGGCCAAATGTGGTGCATTTTGGCGAATTATCACCAGAGGTAGCAAATAATTTATCATTTGTTTTATAATGTGTGAAGACTGTGGTTCAAACTAGTTTATGTTGCAGGAGGACATAAACTGAATTTGACTGAAAGTGTCATTTTGTGAGTTGGTATTTAAACTCCTGCAAATCAAATGTGTTTTTTTAGCCATGTGAATAGAGAGAAGCAGAAAGATAAAGCAGACAGACCTACCAACTAAACCCACAGAGAGTCTTATTGGAATCATTGATCATTGTGAGGTATCCTAATTGCTGATGATAATAAAGAATTGATTGAGGCAGTCAAGAGGGAAAACACATCTACTGTGTGCCAGCAGTCTATTATGCCTGTGCTGAAGCGCATGCATGCATGAAAAAAAACTGATGAAAGAATTAAAACATGTAAATACATTATCATAAAACTGACTTCACTTTAACGATAGATTTCATAAATTACTTTTCATACTTATCTTCCAATACAGCCTTTGTCATCTGGAAAAAAAAGTGACATTTAAAAGATCTGAAGAATATTCTGGACTCCTGCTCTTTACACACACCAAATACAAAGCTGATATAGAACAATTTTGCTAAATCATGAATAACATCCAATGGCAAAGTTGAATGAACATGTTTTTAATAGATTACTGTATTCCTACAATATCTAAAACTATTTCGATTGGGAAAGATTGCGCTCATGGTAAACTAATTATGATCATATCTTATGGTCTTATGTCTTGCATACAATATGTTCCAAGGCCTACTATACATTAAACAACTTGATCTTGGCTTATAGTGTAATTTCTATGGAATTGCTGTTACTGTAGAACTGCTTGTTTTTTTCTTTGCTTACTCTTGCTCTTGTGTCAGCATCTTCTAGTCTGCTAACAGTAACAACACTGTTTATGTATAAAAAGGCTGTTTAGGTATATAAAGGCTTCTCTTCCAAAGATTCACCTTCCAGTGAACTGGGTTGGTGTTCATATGTAATTGGGGTATGAGGCCATCTGCAGTCCACATTGTCAAATTGTCTTCAAGGCAGTCTCATGTGCCCACCTTTCTGTAGACTGCTTGCATCATCAAGATATCCAGTCAACTGCCAGCAGGGAGAGAAAAGGGGATAGTAGGCACCCATGCTCAGGCCAAGACTACTACTACTACAAGAGGACATTAGTGTATATTGTGTTCTGGGCTGACACTTCATAATATCAGGTGTTAAGTTGCCTTTCATTTGGCATGTTATATTCCTCTTTATACCTGTTTTTCTTTACACATCTTTTCAAACAGAGGGTAGAGCATCTCTGGTGCTCAATGTGGCTCAGCAGAGATGTCAGGTCCTGCTGCTTTTCTGATCCTCAGTAGCAGCTTTGTGTATTTCATCTTTGGTTGGTTTATTTCAGTATTTGGCCAGAGACAAATGGTGGCACAAATGGTGGTCCAGTCTGTAAAAGTGTCTTGGTTTTCATGGGTACAGCCACATCTTTCCCTGCTCTGCACTAAACAGACATGATCAGCTGGATCAGGATCTGGAAAATATGCAGTGTTGGTGCATAAGGTCTCTGACGACATCTACCAACATGTGCTGGTATTTCTTGGGTTTGATTACTACTTGACATGTTGTTATTACTGTTGTAAAAACTGTTTGGGGGAATATGAATCTGTCTTTAATTTTTTCTAATTACTTTGAAAGAATATGGGCCGTGGGAACAACTAATAGATCTGTTTGCCTCTGCAGGAAGAGCTACAGTCTGTATATGAAAAGCTAAAAGAAAACAAACATACAACAACAAAAAACAAACAAGCAGAAAAAAAACAAAACACACACAACCTTGTTCCAGTTGATGAACCACAATGTGCTGTAGTAATAATGTTAGCTGCATGCCTTCATGGCAGCAAGAGTCCTTGCTTGTGTCCGGGTCGAGCAGATGACAGCACCCTGAGGTCCAACCATACATAGAACAATTAGCAGCCTAAATGTACTGTACTCCACTGCCATGTGGAGGCCCTATGAATATTTCATAGCTTGCAAGAGGAAAGCTGCATGTTGTAGAGCACTAAGGGTCACTGAGAATCAGATCGGAGGAGGGAGCCCTCCATGTTGAGAGTTGTTCATCAGAGATGCGTAGGTAGGGAAAAACAAAGGGAAAGTGTAACTGCAAGTCCCTGGCTGCATGATGCTATGTAAATAAGACTGAGAACATGAGCAGTTTTAGACATAGTGAACTTAGGGTGTCTTCACACCTTTGACCACACAAATGGACATTATTAATGTACATTTTTGATGCATACAGTGCATGTAGTGCTACACAACATCAGGCGGTATTTAAAAAACAAATTCTGCTTTTTGAAAAATGTGCTATTCTAGAAAAATAAAATGTTTTTCCAGCTAGTATCACTTGATAACTCAAACTTAACTTGCATTGCATTATTATTATGTGGTAATGCATCAGAAAGCATTGGTTGAAACATCTCCTGGGTTGTTGTGGTTAAGCTCCAACCTCCAAGACTTTAAAGTCAGTTGACAAACAACGACTTCTTTAATGGAGGAATATGTCTAGTCAATACAATGTGGTTCGACAGTCATTTCTCATATTTCAGAATTCCTATGTCAATGATGTTTCAAGTTCCATACTCATATAAAACAAACCAATGGCTGCCTGAAGCAGTGCTTATGATCTAAGAGGACCTGTGTTCTCATTAGGACCATGGTCACATTTGGGATAACTGCTGAACCGAAGTCTGTAGTCCATGCTAATGAAAAACCTTTATTGTGGAGAATCATGTTTGCAATTTGTGCCTTACTTGTGTTACTTGCAATCTGTGGTATGACATGATGAGGAGAGAGAGATGGAGAGAGAATGCGCTGGGGGTACACAACATTGCGAGTAAAGCTAAGAAAAAGAAATACAGTCACTGATCTCCCACTTTTTTGTTCACATGTAAAGAAAATCAGACTTGATCTATAATGCAGCAAAGCCCAAACAACCTCTCACTAGGGCCCATCATTAGTAGCAGCTGCCACTGGTATGGTCCTTTCACGTCAGAAGTCAAAATAGGATTCTGTGTCTTTTTGTGTAATGGTGGATGTCACATTATGGATCAACCCACCGATGACATGAAAGTTAAAGTGGAAAAAAACATTAATTCACATATTGTGCAGACAATGATTTCAAAAAACAGTTCCACAAACTGACACTCCCATGTTCACTGATGCACAACTCTCACACATGGGAAACATACTCACACACATGCACAGAGCCTCTGGCACAACATGAGTCATTTCTCAACATCTGCCCACTTTCAACCTCCTGCTCTGTAACTCTGGGCCAGTGTCTCAGTATGTGTTTGTGTGCGTGTGTGTCTGTGTGTGAAGTGAAAAGGCAGTGAAATGCAGTTTGCTCGTAGCATTTTTCACACAACCTCAATGCCATGTTTGTTTGACAGGAGCCTCCACATCCTTCTCCCTCAGCTGCCTATTAACTTTAATTAATGTCACAATACTTCACCTGCCAGCAGTGAAATACTCATCTAATACATTGTAAACAGAATTAAGCAACGAGCCGAAAGTCTCTTCACACTGCATGATTGCAGTAAAATGGGATCAAAATACATGCAGTGTACAAAACAATGGTGTGATGACTCCTGGTGTGTCATCTTGTGTTGCTATGTGGTTCACCTGTCTCTGTTCACTCTGTAGGTGGATCATTAGTGTAACTAGGAACACCTGAGGGCCCCAGTGTGTTCCAAGGTTATTTAAGCCTGGCTGTAGTGCAGCTCTAGCTCTCTGTCTGCTGCTCTGCCAGGCTACTGTTGCAGGCCTCTCTCCCGTTCCCCTTCAGGCACCTGTTCATTTGGTTTAGTATGTTGCTTTAAGTTTATTCTTATGCCTGGTTTTGCACCTTACAACACCTCCACACACATATCCATGGTTTAATTTGGGTTAATAAAATATTGTTTTGTTAAAACTTCACCATGGTATGTCTCCTGTTTGTTGTGGCTGGGTCATAACAATGGCAAAATATGTTCTTTCTTATAAATTTTCTGACTAAAAGCTGCTCGTATGCAGCAGCACCAAGCAAAGATCACACCCCCTTTAAGACATGCATACCAGTCAGTTACCAATACCAACAGTTTATTGATGAGGCATAGCATCTCATGCCAGTTAGAATAAAAGTGAAGAGAACCAAAGCTGGATACAACTGGAGACCTCGACAACAGTAATACACTGGATCAACATAAGACAAAAGTGTCAAGTCTGTCTTAAAACAATTGTCTCTAGAATATGACAGAAAGATTCAGTAATCTATAATTCCGTCTGTTTTGCTGTATTTCTGCAATTTTGCTATCTGGTCTATTCTGTGCACACATCTATTGCATGTCCCTCCTCTGTTGTTCATCGTAAGGTTTCTTCCATTTTTTTCCCTGTTAAAGGATTTTTTGGGGTGGTTTTCCTTATTAGAATTGAGGTACTAAGCATTGTAAAGCCCCCTGTTCATCACAAATTTGTTCAATCACAAATTTCTGATTTGTGATATTGTCAAAACCGCTTAGGCCTATAGTGATCAAGTCTGTCTGGGTCAAATTGATCACTATAAGCAGATGATTATTATAACCAATTTTTCTTTATTTTTCATGCAGATTACCATATAATCGACATTTATATATATTACATGAATATAAAGTAATAAAAAGGACAGCTTTGCCATTTACTGAATTTTATTGACTGTTTCAAAATACAGTAAAGCAGTTTCAAATGCTTGTTATTTAGCTGCTGGATTGGCTTGTTTCTGGCAGTTTTTTCATTTTCATTGAGAGAATATGAATTTCTTTTTCCCATCATGACTTCAATGTGCATGCAGCACCAGCCTCAGGTGACCAGCTGGAAGCAGACGGGTTACCGCGAGGCAATAATGGTGCCGAAGCCCCTAATTGCATATTATATGTGTATCATGGGAGTTAAGTTAAAAAACAAACAAACAAACAAAAAGTTTTAATTTTTTTCACCATATGTTTCATATATGAAAAGACCCAAAATGAACACTGTCAGCAGACTACTTGATTACTATAAGCAAATAGGAGCCAATAGACAGAGTTGGAGAGGACATCAGGAAACTGCCTAGTACCTACACTTGAGTAAATTGGGCCCCAGCCTATTTAACTCACTTAATTTCAAACATCTCTCTTCTCTTCCTCCCAGACCTCCACCAGCCAGTTTGGTTAGGGTTTTGTTTGCACGTATCACACACTACTGCGTGATATATATTATTATTATTTTATTTTAGCTTAAGTTGACAATATATGTCATTTTTACACAATTAAAATTGTTTAAATGACACAATGTCATCTAGTCCAAAAGTTCCAGTTAAAAAGCTTTATTGCCAAAAAGGTGGCTTAACAGGGTGTATATCACAGGTGTGTCTGTGTGTGTGTGGTTTCTAAAAAGGGAATTAAAAAAACAAAGTAAGAAAACCTTGTACAACACTTAAGCTAAAACTATCCTAATTAGCATGACCCGCAGTAACAGCCAACAAAAACAGCAGTAATTATTTAGCAAAGAAAGAATACACATGTAACTACATTAAGAGTACTTATAATTCGAGGGACGCACACAACAGCCAAAACCAAAGGCAGTAACACCCTTTTATGAACTTAATTAGCTTCAATCCTTGAACACAGAAAGAAAAACTCTCCTGAACACCGATCTTGATGAGCTACACTATAGAGATTGAACATACCACTTCAAGAGACGGAGGGCAGAATAGTCCAAGTGGTGCTTTTTCACAGTGACCACGTACAGAAAACGTACTATTAGAAAAACTCAAGTGAGTCCATTTTATCATGATTAACACTTCCAGTTTCATAATAAACAATGCATTTCCTGTAAAGCATATTGAGGGAGTGATGAGTATCAGAAATAGCTTAACACGTCAAATGTAGCTTACCCAAGCAAATGTAGCGGAACAGAAAACTGTATTTGACGTGGCCGATTAATAACATCCACTCAACAACATCGGTATCAGGACTTTGCATCCCCACATTTATCTTCCAGTGTCTCAGAGATTCAAAGACATTGTCCTCATGAGGTGCAGGAAGATCCAGGTCCACATACCAAGAGCTGTTCTGTTGTCCTCCCTGATTTGTCACTCATAGCATACATGAGTATGATAAAGATAAATCAAGTTGCTATTATAGGGAACCTTCAACTCTCTGTGCCCCTTCAACTCCCTCCATCAGACTCCCACCACTACTACTTTTTCAAATGATGCATTGAGGTCCTTTCCTTCGGGAGCATAGGAGGTTAAAAACAAGAGTCCTTTTGATAGACTCATCTTGTTTTTTAACCCCCAGGCCATATGCTTCTGGGAGGATTAGACTATACTACAATCCAGTGCAGCCTTCCCCACTAATCTGGAGACAGTGGAGGGTTAGTAGAGGGAGTGGAAAATGATGAAAATATTTTCAGAGGCAGCGATGCAAGGCCACTTGAATTAGGGTGCTAATGTAGCGTTGCCCATAAGTGCGAAATGGCATTGAGGCAGCAGGCGCTGCCAGCGGCGTCGCTATTAGGGCTCATTTTCCACTCTTAATGGCACTGGCACCTTGTTTAATAAGCATGGATTACAGGTCATAAAGGGCAATGGAGCACGGAGAGCCACACATGCTGGGAGGAGGATAGAGGCAGGGAGAGGAGAGGCAGGGATGGCCTGAGGAGGGGAGAGAGATAAGAGAGTGGAAGAACAGCCACTGAGACAGGGGGGAAAGATAAATGACAGAAGGGGAGACATAATAAGGGAAAAGGTAAAAGGAAAGGAGTGAAAGCAAGAGATGAAGAGGGAAAATTGAAGAAAAGACAGGGTAACCTACAGAATATGATAAATGTTAAATATCTACCTTAAGTCACTCTGTCAACAACACATACACTGCATGAAAACCAGGAATTTTGACAGCAATCAGCAGCATGTACAGTATTGTAACTTCAGTTTTTTCTTAGATCAGAAAATTTTAGTGGACTGCCCCTGAATGCCAGTAAGCTGGAGGTGATTTTATTTTAGCAGTTCTCCTCATATATGAATGGGAAGTTTCTCTGGTTCTAAAACAGTTGCAAACTTGTGATTTCTGCAGCGATTCAATGGCCAAAAAATGTGTCTTTTTATGCAATTATAGATAACACTCAAGTGCACACACAATTCACTTCTCACAATTCAGACATTATCAGACTTGCTCCTGCCTTGTTGTTGACAGAGTTTTATACGAATTTCAAGCAGCAAGCTTGAACTTGTTCCTCATCTAAACATCGAAGGGCCAGTAACCCAAATTCTGCCTTTCAAATACACTGGATAAAATTAGATGAAATTGAGATCAGCCTTGTGTCTTGAATTCACCATCAGGAAAGTTTAGGAAGAGTATTTTTCATTTTTTGGTTTCCATTAATTTCAGGTTGAAATAAATGATGGGTGATCATTACAGTGAATAGTTCTTGTTAACTTATCATCATGTGGTAATGCAGCTGAAATGATGAAGTCATTTGAAAAGTCTACCCCAGCTTTACACTGCAGTCATGATCTGGTGAGAAGCCACACACCTACCTTTAGGTTTAACCAAATACAATATAAATATCAATCATTTTTGTCTGTCTCAACAAAAAAAGTTCAATTAGTGACCCCTGCAACTATCTCTTTTCTCTGCCAACTGCTCACCCAGTAAATTTCATAAATGTGTTTCAAACTTTTGATTGAATTCTTGCCTGTGATGCCTATTTTCATGTAGGAAACAATCTGTTTGCCCTGATGTGTATTCACTATTCGGAGCATGTTATTCATTCAATGAAAAAAATAATAAGTTGATAGAACTCAATATAGGCCTCTTGGTATTATCTTAGAAAATAAGGAAAAAATAACTGTGGTATCCTCAAATTATGTCCCATTGCTATTCTTTGGGAAAGTAGACATTAGAGTATAAATGTGTGAAGTTTCTCACATTTCCCCACTGGCTGAGGATTATGCTGTGTTGTGGAATTCAGAGAGGATCACTGATGTTGTGGATGGAAATCTGAGACTTGTCTGCTCCCTTTTTCTTCTGTTTTTCATGTTCTCTCTCTCTCTCTCTCCCTCTCCGAGGCACTGATGGATTTTTTTTTAAAGGATAAGCAATTTCACACCAGCAAATTCAAAAGAAAAATGAAAATCAAGTTTTAAGTTTGCATGAGACAAATGTTGTTTTGCTGCGTTTGGGGTATGTGTAGGCAGAGATGTATGCAGTGAAGAATACAAGATACAGATACAACACTTCTAATGCATGAAAACATTTAAATCTCTGATCACACACAAGTACACAAGCACATATGCCTTACCCCTCACCCAGCTCATCTTTCAACCCTCGGGCTCTGTGCCAATTAACTCACACCAGAGGATATTAATTTCATCCATGGCACAGTGGGAAATCATAAGCATCACTATTATTCACTCGTCATGCCCTTAATGTTAACCCCACACTGGGATCATTAAGGATTCATCATGTTATTCAGGGCATACACAGAATTTATACAACCTGTTGATGAATGTGGAATCCAATAACCGCTGTTACCCATGATACCCAGCTGGGTCTAGTCATACAGTGATGGATTGGATGTGTTGGTGCAGGAGGTTGAGGTGGTGAGGTGATGGACTTTGTTGGTAATCTGGTGTAATGAACCTGAGTGACTTTTAGAAGTTATATAGGTTACAGCAGAAGGTTGGTTCAAGGTGAGGCTCGGTTTTGCTTACAGTATATAACAAAACTGAATACGTGACATATAGGATATTTATGTGTATCTGCCCACTCAATTGTGTGTTATTTTATGCATATGATATTGATTTTGTATCTTACAGATACCCCCCATTCAATTTAAAGCATAACTGATTTGAGAAAAGGCACGAGAACAAATCTGGGTGTATAAACGGTTGGTTGGCGCTGCGTTCTTCAGTTGGCAGTTACACTTAGTTTAAGAGTGAAGCTACTGAAGACCAGCAAAGTCACTGTTTGTTTTCATGTATTCTTTCAGGTGGGTAAATGTCATCGAAGCACCGTCAGATTTTGTCGATAGTCTAACCTTAATGGTTAATTTGTTGTATGGTCTGTATTGTGCTTCGTTGTGTTGTTTGGTCGAACTGTAACTGAATACGAGTGGATGCAACTGTCAGTATACTAGCGTAGTTCATCGGGGATTAAAGCTGTAATCTTTGACAACACATTGGCTAAGGGTGTAGGGACTATAGTTGTTGGTAGTTGTTGATGATTTTGTTTAAATATGTTGAATTGTAATTTTATGTGTTATTGTTTGTCGGACGATTGAGCTAAGCTAACTAACGTTAACGTCGGCTGTCACTCGTTGCCATAGCAACGGTAAACATTCACATGGGATGTGGGAGTGGAGAATCAGGTGTCCTTGTAAATGTAGTTAAGATACATTGTATTTAGCACAGGAAGTGGGATTTTAGTAGTTGGTAAACTGTTAGAAAAGAGCTTAATTTGTAATACCATTTAATTTATCGTAATCTTTGGGTTCATATATTGTTTTCTATAAAATATACAATATATAATGAATGAGTTTTAATACCTTTTGTGATTTTTTATACAATACTGTGACCTGTTACCCTATTTTGTACAAGCCAGATTAGTTGGCAGTTACACTTAGTAAAGACTGAAGCTACTGAAGACCAGCAAAGTCACTGTTTGTTTTCATTTATTCTTTCAGAATAAGACCATCCATCTTTTTTTTAAAAAACAAATATGTTCATCCTGAGTCCAGTGTGATTCATGGGTGCAACAAATACACCCCTGGTCAATAACATCAAAATGTTAATTACTTACAAATCATTTCAATTTAATACAATATTTGTTGTTTTCAGACAATACCTAAGAACAATTAAGCCAATTCACTTGAAAAACAGAAGGTTTGACTTGTAAACTGTAACGAAAGTTCCATATTTATTAAGAACGAATAACAGATAACAGATTCCATCCTTGTGGGTGATACAATTCTTGCCCCAATCTCTGGGAGATGTTCTGTCAGTCTTCACAGATGATTCTTCTCAGCTGCTCTTTGTTGGAGGGGTTTTGTTGCTCTACCTTCCTCTTTAAAATACTCTAAAGGTGTTCTATTGGATTCAGGTCAGAGGACATACTCGGCCAGGTCATAGGTTTCACTTTTTTCTTCTTTAAAAACTCTTATGTGATTTTTGCAGTGTGTTTTGGATCATTGTCATGTTGGAAAATTCCTCTCCTGCCAACCTTCTTGAGACTGGTAGTCATCTTTTCATTCAGTATTTGGGTATATAAACTTGCATTCATTGTGCCATCTATAAATGTCATCTACCCTAACCCTTTTGCACTCATGCAGCCCCATATCAGCACACTCCCACCTCCATGTTTTACAGTCAGCTCTGTGTAGTCACTGTGGTAGTCCTCCTCTCCAAACATGCTGGACCCCATCTGATCCAAACTAATTTATTTTGGTTTCATCTGACCAAAGAGTGTGCTGCCCATATTCATCAGGCTTCTTTTCCTGTTCTTTGGCAAAGTTTGATCTCGCAGTTTTGTGCCATTTTGTGAGTAATGGTTTTGTTTTTGGATGATGTCCATAGAGGTTGACTTCATGCAATGTCCTTCGCACTGTCTGAAAGGTCACTCAAACACCAATTTTTCGCAAATAATCCTTATGCCAAGTCAGAAGCTCTTGCTTGTCTGTTTTTCAATGCAAGGTTGCATATAGTGTGAATTGTGTGTGCCAACGTTTTTTGAGTACGGCCACTGCCCCTTCTGTTATTGGCAGTATGGGTCCTCCTGTACCACCTAACAACTACTACAACTGTGTTTTGGCTTCTGTTCAGTAGCCTACTAATGATCTTGTACCCTATCCCATCTTTATGAAGTCTCACAATCTGGTTACTTACTTGTTCAGGCAATTCTTCACCATGTGGCGCCATATTGCATTAGACACAACCCAGGCCGAAACTGAGAAAGTTGTGGTGTTCTCAGCTTCCTACCTTGTTCAGGCAATTAGTCTTAACTAGAAGTCACAGGTGTAATATTTTTCTTTCAGTGGTCACAGGTGTACTCACTTTCAATGTAATCTATCTAACCTGTTTGTTTTAATACCCTGAACTTCACCCTAGAAGTACTGAAATTATTGTAAGATGATACAATTTTGAATCATTTAATATTTTAGTGATATTGCAAAGGAGTGTACTCAGTTTTGTTATATGCTGTAATTTTACTTCAATCATGTATTTGTGTTATGATTGCGTCCATGACATTTGACATTTCTAAATCAATTTTAATCACACATCTGGCAGCCTCTCAATCAAATACAGACACATCTGCTGGCACATGCATACACACAGCTGCACTCAGTTTATTACATCTCATCGACTTTTAGAGGATTACGGAAATAATGCACAACTCATCAGACTAATGGATAAATTAATAGAATGTCCAGAATGGTATCAGAGGAGATCCTTCATCAGCTGATTTACTGATTAAAATATGTCATCCAAGAACAACAGTTGCAGTTAGGATACAGTTATTGAATGTTGACAAAGTCTGCTCATCTGCATTTGTTCATGAATTCTGTGCCATTTACTGTTGAAGAAATTGGAAGCATATTCCAACGCCCTGAGGGTAATTTACGCTTAAAGTTGCTTAAATCTGCACTGTGTACAAATGAGGACAAGATAGAAAAGATTGGAGTCCCAAAGAGAGCTGCACAACAAAGAGGAAAAAAACTGCAAAATGAATACTCTTCAAGACAAGTACAGTAATTAGATATCAACTTTAGATTCCAGATGAAAATTAGAGTAATATGAATTTGCCCGCAAGAAGATGAAACAGTGGGTGTTTGTTTGTGACAGAATCTTGTTTTATCTCAAATTCTCAGCTTGGTTATGACTCCACTTGAGAGACTATTTCTTGGAGACAGTAGGCGTTCACATCTCTGTGTTCCCTCCATATGAAAACTCCATGGCAACCCTCTTGAGAATGATGGAAAAAATCACATAATTTGCTTGGTATAATTTTGAAGTTTGTTTGCTTGAACTACTCTTCCAGAGTAATAATGAGTCAAGGACATATTTTATTGTTATTTATATATTCTTTTAATCATATCACAAAAGTTTGTCTTAAAGAAGCAGTATTATTCTGTTTCTCAAATTATCTCATTATTGAATTAAGGATAAAAAGGAATACAAACATCAAGAAATGCATTTGTTGAACTTACTTCTCAGGTCTTTAGTTCATGCTCCATTTTCCAAATTACAGAAATAATTCAGAACTACAGTCAGAAGAAATTAAAATATCAATTTAAGTATTGTGCTCTCTCATTATCACTTAATTTGCACTCCACTCATAACCACATTAGTCTGAGATATCAGGCTTAGTGGCCAAACTGCACAATCACAATGGCTGCAGCACCATATGGTGGCAATAGCCCCATAAACTGAAAATGTTCAGAGTTGCTTAATCGCTCTCTTGGCTCTCGGCTAAGCTTGTCTGTCACTCCATATTATTGGTATCATAGCATAGCACATCATTTACATAATATTATGTCAGTGTTTCAAATGCAGACACATTTCATTGTTTCAAAGAATCATGCCAAAGCCCGCGTAGAGTTATTTGCTGCAGCTGAGGCTGATTTAGAGCTGCCGCAGTACTGATTTTTTTCCTTACGACACAAATTAGCAAAGCCATTCAAACGATCACGGTAACTTCCGTAAAAAAATAACTCCCCTCCCCCCCCCCCCCCGCCTTTTAACACCTGTTTTTGGTAAAATACTTTTTGAGTATAACTTACATCAAAGTATAGTACATACTCACACACTCTCCCCCAGGCTCTTGGAAGTGGTCAAAAATTATTTTCTCTGGCAGTTAGTATTTATAAGACTGCCTATTTTTTTTTTTGAGCTCTTCATCATCTGTGACAGTATTATTTGGCAGCTTGACATATTCCATTTCTGCAGTAGAGATGTCAGAAGACGCTTTGGACTCATTTTCACTCATTATGAATTTATTTCCTCCGTGGCAAAAAAACACGTTACACAAGCCTCTAGAAACTCCTGCAGGTTGAACTGGACTAATGAAACACTTGGGCTGACTGACTCTAACACACTCACTATAAACAGACTTTAAGACACTCACTAGCCTGGCAACATTAAGGCTACAAACAACCTATAATGCAATGTTCCATGTAGGAGTCAGTTGTACAGTTACTTTATCCATTCAAAAAGAATATCTGATGTTGTGAACATGTAATTGTCTAGACTGAATATAAGACAACCCCACTTTTTCAGACGTTTTTCTAGGGAAAAAAATCTGTCTCATATTTGGACCAATACGGTAAACTTTTCGAATGCATTTATTCCTGTAGTCTATTCTTTATAGCCTCTGTAGTCTAAATGTCTATCTTTATTCTATTAAGAGTCCAATTTTACAGCAGGTGTATTGGTCAGCATTCAGCAGGCATGTCATTCTTTATGTCAAGCCTGAGAGAATAACTATTGTCCCATCACTTGAGCTGTTCACTCAGCGGTGAAGTGGTGATCAGCTTGACTCTGCGGTGGGCGTGACGTGATTGTGTTACCACGATAATGCCATAACTGTAGCAGCTCTAGGCTCATGCACAATATCTTTCAGCTGTGTGTGTGATATTTGCAATCTAATAATAACAATAGGTTTGTTTGTAAGAGAAAGAACATGGTGGTATGTACGCAGAAGATATAGAAGGTTGTACAGGAATAACAAGCATGTTGCCAGAAACACACACACACAGACAAATGTACAGACAGACTGACACTCATGCACACATAATGACACACAAGCTGTGGTGTGTTAAAATGGGTCACTAATCATTTGTTTAGCATATTGCTACATATTGCTGTTTGAAGTACCTGACGGCAGCCCAGGTTTCCTATCCTTCAAAAGAGTCCTGCCTGTGCAACATTTATGAGATGCAAGAAATGAACCCAGAGGAGCATCTGTCATTGCATTATGCTGATGCCTCCAACAAAAGATGGTAAAAACACTCACTAACTGGACCCCCCATAGCATCACATTTGAGATGGATAACAGCAGACTCTCGCAATCTGTTCTCTCACCTCCCCTCGCAAGTAAGAGGAGAGATCAAATTAGTTAATCCCCACAAAAACTTATCTTTCCACTTTTAGCGTGTTCAGCACAAAATGTTGATCAATGCTGTTAGATAGCCCGTCTTACACCCTAAGCCCTGGCACCACTTCACATCAGATGAAAGCAATGATGATTTGCTGTGAATCAGCATTTAGCCACCTACGCAACCTTGGGACAGCACTGGACCTGTAACCTTTTGATCTCACTATCTGCCACCTTCCACCCACTGTTTTTTTGTGTGTGAATAATGTTTATTAGTTTTCCTTTATAAGTTCAAATGACAAGGACAAATAATGTCCCCCCTCCCCCCACCCCACTTCCCCAGACCCTTCCCAATAACACAAAGCAAACACAAGTGTTGTAGAGGTGGATTAGAAATAAATAAATACACAACCAAAAATAAAAAATACATAAAAATTATGCCTGCATTCTAGGCAGTACTCTCAATGCCATTTCGTTAATCCATTCTTTAATACTTGGTCTTTGTTTTCTTTCAATAAAGAGCAATAAGCTGTTTGGCCTGCAAGATACAGATGTCTGTAAGTGTATAATCCTTCTTTAGTTTTAAGTTTGAAGGGTACAAGTTCAAAATGTAAATCCTGTCTGGTATATCGTTGTCAAATATATCTATATACACATATGTCCAACAGATCCCTATTCTCTGCTCTAATCCATCTATGTCTTGTTCCAGTAGCCCATTTCTCATCACGGTGTCCTAGTTCCCCAACACCTGACGCGGACCTTGTTGACCTGGGCGATGTCCAAGCCGGTATGACTCTCAGGTTTATGGTTTCACTCATTCTGAGGTAGGCTAACAGCATTAAGGACCTTGCCTAAGGGTCCACACTGGATGTGTGTAACCCCGCCCTGAATGAGATTCGAACCCCCGACCTCCTGCACCAAGTCAGTAGTGTTAACCACTGAGCTTGGGAAGTCCCAAGGTCAGGATGGAAGATACCTCCTAAGGTGGTTGAGAATGACCAAGCCAAGATCCTCTGGGACTTCCAGCCATTACCAGACTAACAAGCTGGTAATGGCTAACCAACCGGTGTTGATCGACAAACAACAGAAGAAGGCAGTGGTGATAGATGTAGCAATCCCAAGCGACAGCAACATCAGAAAGAAGGAACACAAGAAGATCGAAAAATTCCAAAGGCTGAAAGAAGAGCTAGAAAAGATGTGGGGAGTAAAGGCAACAGTGGTGCCAGTGGTAATTGGAGCTCTGAGGGCTGTGACCCACAAACTGGGAGAGTGGCTCCAGCAGATTCCAGGTACAACATCTGAGGTCTCTGCCTCTGATAGAGGACCTGAGCTTGAGGAAGACACCCCCCCAATTTTTATTTATATATATATATATATATAAATAAAAATTGTGGGAAAAATGGACCTGCTCCATGTCCAGGCCTTCTTCTCTCTCAGGCAGTTCCACGATTCTGAGATTATTTCTTCAGCTGCGTTATCCTAAGTCATCCACTTTAGTTTGAAGGGCTTTGACTTGGGCTTCCAGTGTGTTTTGACAGAAGAGTATTTTTCCTATGTCATCTTCTGCACAGGATATATGCTCCTCAGCCTCTCTAAGTTTTTCTTTTTTTTTCTTTTTTCTTTTACAGCTGTTAGGACTCCATTTATTTTGGTAGAGACAAAGTTTCCCATCGCTTCGATTGCCCTCACAACGCCTCCGTTGCTTGGGTTAGCATTGTTGGTGTCCCCCTGCTGTGTGGTGGCCATGTTAGCTTCACATGCTTTGTAGTCGTTTTGCAAGTTTTGCTTGCCAATTTCTGATCTCTTTTGCGCTGACATTTTTTTTTCTGCCCCATGAGGTAGTTAGGAGAAGTTTTAGAATATTCAGTGGTTTTAAAGATTCAAGGGTAATTTTACACTTTAAATTCTAGGATTTGCCAGAGAGCTAAAATCTTGGTACTTTTCAGCATACCGGAAGTCCTTCCACCTCCTGGTTAAATCAACAGAAAATTTTCTTACAATTTTATAAAGCAATTAATGAAAACTTTTTTATATACTTTTATATTTAAGCATAACAGCAAACATTGCTTATCACTACTTGCTAGACCCTTTCAACACTACTATTCATCATCAACTTTTCCTTTCCTATACAGGGTGATTAGATACATTTTTAGTCTGTAAATTAGCAACATTTGTGATTGGTGCCCACCAGCACTCTTAATAACTCATACATTTAGATTATCATTATATCTGGTTTTTGACAAGACAACAGATGAAGATGTAACACAGGTCACTGCAGGATTTACTCCAGGCAGAAGCTGCCATCTTCAGCTATGTTTAGGAATAAAAGGAACATACTAACTGCTATTGCAAGTCAATTTCCTGGCATCATGGATGATGCTTATGGCAACAAATAGCGGGAGGCCATGCACAATATTAAAAGAAGGGAGAGAAGAAGGGTTGAATGAAACATGAAAGGAAAAGTGTGTGTGTGCGTGTATGCGCATGTGTGCGATATGTATCAAGTTCTTCCTCTCCCAAGCAGGGCATATTATAATCAGCTTGGAGCCTGGGGATTCAGGGAGTGAACAACATGTGCAGAAGCGGAGCTGGTGAGTCCGGATTTGCCTGGATGAGACAATGACAAAAGAAAAAAAAAAGTATTCCTCCGTGTGTTGAATATATAGAACAATACATGAGCTATAAACCTGCACAACCTGTGTTATTATCTTATTTCCTCCCTAATAAAATATAAAGTTTTCCCCAGTGCCAAGTTTTGTGTGTCTAGCTAAGTTTGTGTGTCACAGTACATACAGTATACTGACATTGTGCAAGTTTGTGTGTGAGAGGGAGACAGAAGCAGGGTATAATGGCTGAGACAGGAAGTCTAGTTAAATGCCTTGGCCTTGGGAAGAAGCCTGCAGGAATCACTGGGCTGTCAACTTGCCAGGACCCCAGGGACCAGCCAGTGCCCGGGAGGCTTCACTCAGAAGCTGCAGGGAGAAAGGCTTTGATGCTACTCCTCTATTAGGAACAACAGTCAACTCAGTGCCTATAGAAATAGGGTCTTAAGGACTGAGAGCATGGCTATTCATTAGTGAATGTGACATAAATGTGGATTGTCTATGTGCTAAATTCAATTACACAGTTAATTGATGATTATGTCGTGGTTCAGAAGACCCTTTATGAGGTTGTCCCTGTTGCTCATTTGATACACAAGTGCAGAGTGCTACTATCTGTGATTAATGGACACCATTGGGCTTTTCAACCCCTTAGTATTTTTTTTTAAAAGCATGTGCATTTTACTCTTGCTGGCATGTTGGAAAGGCATGTATTGTAGATCTGCACATGGTAGGCCTCCCTTAATGCCTTATTAGGACTTTTCTTTTAACAATACTATAAGATTTCACTAAAACATTTAAACTTAATGAAAATGGTGATTACTATATATTTATCTACTTTATTTGTGATCTACCAACTTATAACCTCACCTCTATATAATCATGTTTAAATGCCAATAAAAAAATTATCACAGAAAAAAACTTAATGAAAATGGCAAGGACATTCTAAAGAATAAGACAAACTCCCTAAACAATTATTTATCTTCTATAAATGGCAGGGATGAAAATGTATTCTTTCATTAGCAATAACAAGCTTGGCACATCATAATCAGAAAAGTAAACTCCTGACACATTTTTAAAAGATTCACTATCACAAACTGCATATCCTTTACAATGGAGAACCTTAGATCACTGGGCTACAAAAATAGCCAGAGACATTAAGGTGAAAAGACAGATGTGAAATTATCTCAGAGGAAAAAAAGATTAGCTAAAACCTTATTTACTGAGACTAGTGTGTGTGTTTCATATGGCTTTTCAGCAAAAAAAGAAAAAAGAAAACAAAGCTACTTGTTAAAAATTCTTAGAATTAAGAATTAGAACTAAGAATTAGAATTTAACTGCTGGACATAACTTTCTCCTTTGTCACTGAAAAGTCAGTTTCCAGTGTATGCGCACTGGATGCTTCACATTTCCACATCCCACTTGTATAAATTGAATTTTGAACCAGGATTGGCTTCCAGATTTCACAAAATCATGCTCGCAGGTACATGGCATAAACTCAGATTTAAGGTGAGTACAGAGAAACTTTCCTCTTCCAGCAGATGAATGTGAAAATAGCTTCATGGTGTGAAACTCTGCACATACTGTACATCATTCTGCACATTGAAATTCAAACATCCAAATGAAATAACAATAAGCTATGTCTGTTAGAGTATAGCTTGGTTAACACTGACTTCATTCTTATCTAATCCACCTCTACTCTCACAGATGGTCTGAGCTAATGTATTAAGGCTTATTGGATGAGTAGTTGTGCAATAGTATTGGTAAAAGAAAGCCAAAGCATTTATCTCATGAATGACTTCTTCCATTTCTCAAGTATTCATCTTTATTTCCCAAAAGAACAAATCAATGAATAATACTTACTTTTTTTTTATCAGAATCTTCTCTCTCTCACTCACTCTCTCATGATTATTTCCTTTCATGCAAACTGTGATCACACATGACTGTCAGGAGCAAATGCAGCATATGCTGCTGTTAAAATGCATCAGTCTGCCACTCAGCAGAGCAGAAACATTAGGCTGACATTCATCACAACCAATCTGTGTTATATAGAATCTGATCCCAGCCTACAATAACCTATTTCACTGACACACATATATAGCATAACTGTGCACACACACATACATTCAGGTGGCATATCCCATCTCTGCATCTCAGCCAAACTACCTGGGGACCTTAATTTGCTGCCTCATATATCACCTAGATAACAAAATACTTGGGGGGCTGCCCATTCTGTTGCCTGACAATGTCAATAACAAATGGAGTGTCTTCCTGTACCCAATTATAAATAATGTGGCATCTTTACACGAAGATGAAGCATCTGATTCTTATCTTGTGATAGAGATCAATCAGAAACCATATTAAATAACCATCTCATCTTTTTCTGTTTCCTTCCAGCTGGGACCATCGTTTTGGGAGCTCAGAGGTAGAGAATAAGAGAGGTGGAGGATAAGAAAGGCAGGAAATAGGGAAAGATAACTACTCTGACCTTGGAGAGGTAATCCTATAGATACAGCCATGGCTGGTGTTGCTAGCAGACTCTCCTACCTGAATGCTTCTGCAAACTCAGAGATTCAAAGTTAAATACTGTATGTTTGAAGTCATGACAGAGACAGACATTAAGATTAACTGGAATTTATATTTGGTTTATCACTGAGGGTAAAAGTTGCACATGTGGTAATTTCCATACAGGTGCTGGGAGACTAGAAACAAAATCGTCTGCACACTGTTTTGTTGCAGCTTCTGTTTCTGTTGTAGAGGAGTCTTATAGCATTGATTTGATTATACTTGTATATTTGGTTTACCAGAAAAAACTGATACAGTATAAGCAAATAATCTGGTAGTGTGCTTTTTCCACAACTTTGAAGAGATTCAAATCGTACTTGACTCACTGGTACAAAGATTATAATCATAGATGAGGTATCTCATCAAAATATATCAATTTCAGATTTATTTGCAAAGACTCTTTCCAAGTGTATATATTTCCTTAAATTTGACATTTTGATAGGCTGCTGTGCTGTGAAGAAAAGCTTCTAAAGACACAATGAATAAGGTAGCACAGCATAAAAGACAACAAAAACTAGATGTAACCTGGATGACGTCAAACAAATTTTGTGAATGATGATGATGCAATCAACATGTTTAGCGGCTGTACAAGCAGAAAACTGGTAATCAGGACCAGCAATCAGTAGACAAATGAAGACACATCAAGTAAGCCACATCCAGTACCAAAGAGCCTCCTAAAGCAGAGACGATGATCCCCACCCATATATGACGACTTGTTATCATGAGACTGACGTTTCACACATTTAATCCTTGTGACGCTAGTAAGTGGACCAGTGAATTGAGATTATTTTGTCATACATACTGTTCCTACCTTCCATACTCAAATTATGTGTATGTTTTTTTTTTTAAATTCTTCAGTAACTACCAACTATATAATTAGTATTTTTAATATAAATTGTAGTTTAACATCATTTATATGACACCTAAAAATGAGCAGTGACTATTCATTTTTAGGTTAAGAGTCACATTGTGTGTTAGTATGGGTGCTTGGGTGTGTGTTTATCTGCATGTATGTGCAGGACTTTTGCAGCCGGTAGGTATAGACATGTACATAGATATAGACATGACACATATAGTTGTACATTTATCAGCGTATCTGGCATGAGTGCTACAGTACAGAGACATAGAGGGGGATTGGGAATGCCCAGCTATATACAATACATAATGATGCTATCAAGTTCAGTAGGGAGTAATAAAATATAGTATGCAGACAGCCTTATCAAGGCATCCTGGTAATTAGATGCATACAGTAGAAGAGCTGTGGAGGCAGTGGAGTGAGTGGAACAATGGGGGGAACACAGAGTGGAAGGAGACACATTATAGTGTAGTATTAACTGAAAATCCTTTCCCAGAAAACCATCTGGCAAAGGCTCTTTACTGAAATCTCATCCAGCGTGACTTGAATAGGTCTGTAATGGTTTTATGAGTTTTTTGATGGGGACTTTTGAGCTAACCAGCACTATGGCTGCAGGCACTTTCAGGAAAGTGTTCCATTTCTTAATTGGTGATTAAGATTAATAGATAAAGTGAGAACAGAGTATCAAAAAGGATTGAAAAAAAGAGGGAAAGCTAGACAAATTATTCAAAGTGAAACACACACAGACAGATTAGGAAGGTTTGTCGGGAGGACGTTTCCATTCATCATTTTTGAAACACAATAAAAACAAATAATTGAGCAGGTTGTGTTTTTACTGCAAGTATATCAACTCATGGCGTGCCAAGATTTACTTTTAAGTTGATCAAAGAAAATGAGGCTGTAAGACATCAAGACACACATCAATAAAGAAAACCGTGTTGAAATCCTTAGATATATTAGCTGCTGACTGTTGGTTCTTTATTACTCGAAAAAAATGAAAAGATGTCAAAGACTAAACCACAAAAGAAATACAAGAGAAGTAAAGTTAGATTGTCTTTGTGAAATTTTACCTTAAAACTCTTTCATGTTTGTCTCACAAACACTTGATCCTTTAAGAACAATTGATCCACCGCAGAATGTCTGGTGAGTCATATTTGCTGTTGTCATATTACAGTCTACCGACATTCTGGCTCAGAACAAAGAACGAGGCACCACTATTCCCAGCTCATATTTTTAAAGTAAAGCAATCAATAGATTCATATGAGAATGTGTGTAAGTTGTTCAGTTGTAAGACACATACAAGCCTTGTACCATCCCAAAGGGACTGCTCTGGAGAAGTTTGAAATGGAAAAGAAAAATTGGAGAATTTATCTCACTTTGCCAGATCATTTCCTCAACATTCACCTTGGCTACGGAGCCACTGACCACAGCTTTGAAATTGTGTTGTCAGATCCAGAGGGGCAGAAAACAACCTCCCCAAGGTCAAACACCAAGGTATATATTCTCTGTTTCACAAAGATGAAAAACCTCCGGAGGGCAGTTAATCCAAGACCTGAGTGACATACCCCTGACCTTGAGCCGCCACCAAACACCCATGAGACCTACATTGTTAGCATGCATCACAGAGACGCTCTATGGTCAGAGATTATACAGACCCCACGACTGCGTGCAAAGTAAACAGCATTTCTATCTGGCCTAATGAGCCGTGACAAGCAATTGATCTCAGGTTGAGCAAAACATCGATATTACCTCATAGTGGAGATGGAGCACAAGTGACATGGGTCTTGATTTTTTAAGCCAATCAGAGGTGGAATTTATCATTTTAGCCTTTAAAATGGGAAAGCAATTTGGATCCAACTTGAAACATTGCCATTACGAAAGGAGGAGCTTTAATGACAAATTCAATTCTTTAGCCATGCAGATATAATAAGGGCTCATCAGTATGCACTGGTTTGCACGTGTGTGTTTGTTGTTGTGTCTATCTGTTTTTACAAAGAAACAACAAGGTGTTCAAAGTGCTGAACTGTTGGAATAAACTGTCATCCCTTAAAAGGGTAAACATATTCAGATTTTTTTTTGAGTTACCACTATGGCTGTCAGAAAGAGAAGGTACGGCTAATTCCTGTTGATTGTTTTGTACCAAATATGTTCAGATCGTGTCTAGATTCATTTTAGGAGGATCAGACTTCACACTTGGCATCAACATCTCCAGTGACCAATTTTTTTGATGAGATTTTGGTGCTTGAAAACCTAGTCAACACCTGCACCACCCTGTGTTGAAATGTTTCTGAGCATTTCAATCTTTCCCCCATTCCACATGCTCAGTCAACACATCTCAATTCTAAAATGATGAGAAAAATTTAGTATCAGTCAAAAGTTTGGACACACCTTCCCATTCACTTGAATGAGAAAGTGTGTCCAAATTTTTGACTGGTAGTACATATATATATATATATATATATGTATGACTCCTGCTAGAATTAGGAAAGAAATCTAAAACTTCTACATTAATAGCAGAAATACAGGGAAAGAGATCAAGAAAGAGAGTGGGAGAGGAAGCACAATAAAAAGAGATATTAAATGAGCAGATGTAATGTGAGGTTGCTATAAATGTACCGTATTGTACATCCTGGAACTTTAATTAATTGTTTCACTTTGTTGGACTGTTTGTTTTCTCTCATATTCACTTCTGTCTTTCTCTCCATTTTTATCTTGTTCTGGAGCAGTCCTCAAAGGTTTTTTTTTTAAAAAGAACTGCAAAAAAACGCTGCATTTTTATTCCCCCTTCAAGCAGCAGGAATGTAGAGCTTCTGTCAAACAGTCAGTCAACATAGTGGGGCCTCAAAGACAAGGAACTACTCTGAGTATTTATTAAATTAGTTGTTAAATGAATCAAAAGAACTCATATTTTGTTTTATTGTAAAATGGAGTCTTAAAAGCTAAGAGACATTTGGGTACATTTATGAATATTTTTCCTTGTATTGTTTGCTTTGTCTGAAATGGGGTTCAGCAGTGTTTTTACAATCACAACATAACATTTGTGCATTTGGTTGTGACCTTTGGGTAAGAACAAGTAATTGTCTCTCTCCGTCTAAAAGTGGAGCGATGCTTGGCCTTAGAAAAGGACTCGTATCCTAAGTCTGCTGTTGTAACCACATTAAAGGGCTCTGCTTTGGTTACATACATGCATACATCCTCACAAGAAATTAAAACGAATGTTATATTAGTAGGGAAAGTAATAAATGGTTAACTTGCTGCTACTGTAGGAAAGTGCTAATCCCCAGAGGTTACTTTTTATCTCACATTTCTTCCACTCTCTACATTCCCTTCCCCTAATCTCCTCTCCCCTCTATCTTTCTATTACCTACAGTAAATGAAGTAGAGACGACTGGATTTCCTCTATACAGTCCTTTGATGGTGAATGCACTTTGACTTTGAATACAAATGCTACCTTTCATGAATGGCTCTGCCAAGGATTATAATGAGGCATTTTTTACATTCAACCTGCCAAAGGTTTTATGAATTTATTGCATGGAATGGGATAGCAGATTATATGAGACGAAAAGAATATATCTATTTCTTCATAAATGCAGAGTACCTCATACAAAAAGCTTGACAGCTCTGCCCGTATTCTCCACCACTTAGTGCTGGCTTAACACGAGAAATACGTATCACCTCTTCTGAGAGTGCAAACAATGGCTTGAAGATTTTTCTTTTTACTCTATTGGTTTTGTCTTCTTTTAGATTAAGGTTTATGCATGTGAGCCTCTTCTCATTGTCCTCTTTGCATATATACACAACATCAGTGGCCATGAAGTGGGGCACCATCCCCTTGATTCAAAAAGGGATAATATTCTCCTGCAGTCCTGCCATGGATTACACATCTGAAACATGTGGCTCTATTGTGGCTTTACGTCAATACCTGACATTCTCAGAGAGCATGACTCGGGAATCAGGGCAGACACCACAACAGTCACAGTGCAGACTGTGCATGTGTCCAATCAAAAGCAACCTCACACCATCACCACAGTTCATAAGGCTAAGAAAACCATTCTTAACCAAATAGGATAGAATAGAGAGGTCTTATTCAGAGTTTTTCAGGGCCTTGAATCTCTCTTTTTTTTACAGATGATTACTACTGTAGGTTTGTAACCCTCGAATTGAAATCCCTGTATTTACCAGGATTTCTAGCCAAAATCCACTCCCTTTTACCAAGAAAAAAGACTGTGGGAACCAGGCAGTTTTTGGCATTTATGTGGCTGTGTGGCTGTGTGCTGAAGACTTCTGCATGTCCTCAAACAAAAAGGCCTTTGCCAAACAACATTAACATTACTGCAACTGTCATACATACTTTAGTATGACCTTGAGTTACTTCAATATGAAAATTGGCTTAACTTTTCAGCCTGCAGCTGTTTCTTCCAATTACTTTTCATGCTAAAATGTCAACTTACAGCTCTCCTGTGTGGCAAAAGTTTGTAAGAATAAATGCAAATGAAACAGAGTGCAAATCCTGTAAACAAAAGACAAAATAAGTCTGCTTTTAACAAGTGGATCAATCAAACACACACAAGCCCCAACTGCAGAGAGGGATTCAATAGCTCCAGTGGAGGAGAGAAAGTGTTTGTGGGAAACTATTATTGAGTACAGACACCTTTACATTTAGTTATGCCTTCCTGTATTATTAAAAAGCAACAGTTTTGTCTATGCTGGAGTCTTAATTAGTGGCTCGTCATGATCCCAGACCACTTGTTCAGAAACAGCCCTTCCAATTAATCCAATCAAGACTGAGGGCATCCTGAACATGCTTTATTATCTTAATAATTAATCTGTTGTCTTTCGGCACCCAGCCCTAATGGTGGTGAAAATTTACGCCTTTAATTAAAAGCCATCCATTGCTCAACAAGCCACCTATGACCTTCAAATCACTACCACAGTTAAAGAGAGCTATTTATACTGCCTGATTTACACAGGGGGCAAAAATTTCATCTAAATTATCCTAAAATATTTTCCAAGGTGATGGAGGGGGAATGAGGCATTGTGATAGAGAGGGAGAGGGAGGATAGAATGAATCATAAAGAGACACAGGATGAAAAATTAGAGAAAAAAAAGAGTGTGATTACAGACATTAAGGCCCATCTGTACCTAAAAAGCAGATACAACATCAATACAACATTCAGTCCATCATTTCAGGTAGAAACTGAACCAGACAGTCACCTATGTAGCCATTAGATAAGTAATGTAGTCCTTAGATAGTGGGGCCAGAAAAAAAAACAGAATGCACTACAGGCATTAACTGGAACATTGACAGGGACCTTATCCACAGTTTTTGTTGTGAACTGCGCAATTGCACACTAATAACTCAAGATTTTTCATTTAGGTGACTGGCTGTACTGTACAGTACTGGCTGAAATAAAGGCTGAATAAACATTACCTACTTTATGAATTTCTCTTGTGTAGTTTACAAATGCACAAGCGCGCGCACACACACACACACACACACACACACACACACACACACACACACACACAAACACATAGATAAGTGAGTCAGCGATTCCAGTAACTGATTATCTCCAACATTCCTGTGAGAAAATGCCTACTTGGCATGCTGCCCAGGTTGGTGATGGTACCTATACACTGATAAAATCTCTTCCAATTTACTATTTGGTTACACCAAAACACTGTAAACACCTGTATGTGGGACATAGTACATTTTTGAGTAGCCAATGGAAAGATAGATGATGGGAGAACAAGACTAGAGAAAGGGAAACAAAGACAGAGAGACAATGAAAGAGACAGAAACTACATCCTGCACTGTTTAAAGTCTAACTTAATTCTGCTGCTGACTTATTATCCTGACATCTTCGCTCAGCTCCATTCTCTTCAGTCCTTATTAGTTAGCTATTTACTCAGGCTGTTTAAGCAGGGGGAATTCACTTTCATTTCAAAGAGCTTTACAGCGAGAAGACAGCTGGCTAGGATTCCTACCCAGGGGTCCTGACTACTCGTCAGAGCATTAAACACAAAAGTCTTACCACTTGATCCAGGGATTCAAAGAAAATAAAAAAGACTGTGCTGGTTATCCCTTTAGGCTGTGTTGTGGATGTACATCAGCGCAGGGCAGATAATGGAATGAGTTGCCATTAGCTGCTGAGAGAAGTTATTGTACTGTTTTAATGAGGGAACTGGAGAAAAGATGAGTAAGAGCACTCTAGCATTTCAATTATCACCTCTGGATGTGCTCTGAAATATCACCTGTGTAGACAGAAAACACTGTGAAAAGGAAAAAAGACACATCGTACTTTGGTTATAAAGAACTGACTTGTGACTGCTGATGAAGCTTTACAAAGGCGTAAGAGAACTAAAGCAAGAA
The DNA here is from genome assembly GCF_914725855.1 of Thunnus albacares. Lineage (NCBI taxonomy): Eukaryota > Metazoa > Chordata > Actinopteri > Scombriformes > Scombridae > Thunnus > Thunnus albacares. The sequence continues at coordinate 14,076,450 of NC_058122.1, read as the reverse complement.
GTGGAAGGAATGTGTAATAAGAGCAGTTTGAGGTACATAATTTAAGTGGCACGGAAGCCATCATCACTAGGCAACATGATACAAATACAAGACAGAGAGACCTCAGTTTCCCTCCCTACAGAACATAACTTTACCCTGGTTCTTCAATTCTGTCAACACTGGAGAAAAAAACACAGCATGTTTTCCTTCGTAACAGCTCTAATTTCAAGTCCCTTCATACAATTTGGGGCTCAATGTGAAGCACAACGCTTCTGTCTTTTATGAAAGTATGTTAGCTTAGGAAACTTTGAAGTGGGAAGGCTGGTCAGGGAATATCTCATGTCAACAGTGAAAAAGTTTGGGATAGTTAAAATCAGCATGACCCCCAGCTCCTAAACTGCCTCGCAGCTGGTGTAATTTACACATGGGTTGGTGTTTGTACTGTATGTGTTCAGGTGTTTCACAAGAGCGTAAAAGACTTTTTGACAATGTCTGGATAAGTTTTAGTAAAGTTTGCAGTATGCTGCACTGCCACAGTAAAGTTGTAAAGCAGAATTAAAGAGGACCTGGAGGTCACAGGTGGATCTGTGGTCAGGTTGTATGTGTATATGTGTTGTGATGTCAGTGTTATTTAACAGAGACAACGGAACAGAACTGAGTGAAACTGGTTAAAACCTGGAACTGGGGGGCATGCTGTTGTAGTGAGAACTAACTTTTGGTATGCGAACATCGTGCTCAACAATAAAAGCTCCAGAAATCAACACATGTATTACTATGTCTGACGCATGCACACAACAAAGAAAGCTGACCTCCAACTGTTTCTATAGCCACTAGCTGCAACCACAGTGCAGATGGGTGTGCCTTGCTGTAGCTATGTATGTATCCATTTCTGTAGCTGTAGCTGTGGCTATAGCTATTTCTGTGAGCCAGTCATAATAATTAGCTTCCATTAGTTATCTTAATATTAGCCACAATGATTGAGACTTGCAGCAGAGTTATCGTCCACGACCACGATCAGCAACGTTTATTACAAATGTAATATGATCGTCATCCTCAACCTACTGTGGCAAACAGACCAGCTAACATTAACTACAATAATATAATTAATACTGCCACATTACTATCTAGCTAACTGCAGAGCTTTGCATAGAGTAAACATAAAAGACATTAACCATTAGGTTGACTTGACTGCTAAACTGTCACGAAACACTGGTCCACAAGGATCTAAACAGGGGTTTTAAAAGAGCATTATGACAGAAAGCATTAAATGTTGAGTGACAAGATGTTGGTATTTGATGCCCTGGGATGAGAATGTGTTGATAACTGAGGATATTCCATTGAAGCATTACTAAGTTTAAAGGCATTTCTGTAAAGTAAAATGGTTTTCTGCACAGTCGATCAGCCTGGGCACAAGGTGCTTAGTAACATTTGCTAAGTGTTTTTAAGTGCAACTGAATTAAAGGGGTCAGCTGAAAGAGCACAAAAACAACTTTTTCTGAAACTTGTTTTTGTATAGTGTGTGTATCTACAGTGGTATGGGAAAAATACACGTGCGGTTCCATTATAGCTTAGATGCATATTTTTGGCTGGACTGGCCATGGACCAGCCCTATAACCCCAAATGTCTGTCCATCACTGAGTCACTGAGTCACTGAGTCACTGCATCACTGAGTGATGAAGTTACACCATTGGTTGGCCAACCCAGTGTTTCCCCACTGGCTGTTGCTCTTTCAAAATAAAATTGGTGCAAACAGTTTCTATTACGTCCTCAGGGGGCGTTTAAAGCGGAGCCCCCTATTTTCACTCTCAGTCCTGCTAAGAGTGAAAATAACTTTTAAAAACACACATTTACTGACTGAAGCATCTCACATGGACGCTCAAACACTGACAGGAGCACAAACCCGTGGATACAAAGAGACGCAATGCATCCATTTGACCAGCTTGCACGGCGGCTAGCAGATAGTTAGCGTGGCTTGCATCGTTGGCATTACCATGCCATGCTATGTATAGCCCATTGACTATATAAAAATAATAATAGCCACTGTGTCTCTGGTTTAACAGCACTGTGCTGGCCAGGTGACATATGAGTGTTGTTCTTGCAACTGCATTTACACCCTTTTTTTATTTTGGGTTTTTTTTTTGTTTGTTTTTCTCAAATGTTGCTTAACCATGTCATGTGATATGCTACTTCAGTACAATTTGACAACAAATATTACTGGGACCACTACAGAAAATTGCTGATGAACATTTAACATCCAGGAATTCATATTATAGACACAACCATTGACTATCCATGTAACAAATTTGCCACAATTTCACACACTTATCATACACAGTCCAGCCATATACTAGGTTTTGACTTGTATTGTTTCTTAACAATTTTTGATATGATGTTGTTTTGGTGGATTATGATGATACACATCAGTGTCATCTCAACTCTGCATTGTCAGTGTCTGCATACGCTATGTAAACACTCTGAACAGCAAGAAAAGCAGCACTCTCAAAGACAGGCAGGATAGTGTGTCTGATAGACAACTCCTGATGACTGATACATTTAAACTGCTGAGGTCTTGGTTGTTTAAATTGCCTACATCAGTGTCTCCCCGAGTGTTGCTGTATGAGGGCTAAACATACTGAAATGGTAGGTGGGAACAGTGATACAAGGAGGAGGGTAAACAACTCACTACAGACAGCATCCAGCCTGTTTTCTTTTGACAACAGCAGGCATATGCAGGCATCATGTACACACATACTTACACGCACTCGTAAACCCATGCATAAGACAGAACAAACACATATGCTCCTTGCACTTTATGAAAACATAAACCCATGTGAGTAAACTAAGAATCACACAGTATTTGAAATACAAGTAAAATCGACCCACAGCTCATACTGTGCCATCCAGACGCCCCCGCTTGGACCGAGTTGGCTGGTGTGACTCAAAGACAGCACTGCGGAGCTGGGTCAGGTTGTCCCCAGTGGGGAACTGGGGTGGGTGACGGCCATTAGTCAGTAACTAGATCCACTCCTGAGGTGCTGGATGTGAGAGAGAACAAGCCACTGCAGCGTTAATGAGACACCTCTACGAAGAACTCACACACAGAAAGACAGGCCAAAACACATCTGCAGCAATGCAGTACACACACATACAGACACACACACACACACACACACACACACACACACACACACACACACACACAGCATAAACAAGCCAAGGAGTGGCATGTGGTGACACAGAATGCATAAACATACACATACAGATTTACATTTACACATGACTACTTACATAGAATATTTGATTTCAGATGCAAATTTCACACAGTGTGAAATCGAGGTTCTTGTTGGGTAGGCTGAGACAAGAAAAAAAAGATCTTGTTTGGTGGACATAGTGTGGGCATTACAAATGCCAAAAAGGTGTTAGAGTGGCAGCATGTGGCTGACACTGTGAATGCTGCTGCCTCAGAAGGTCAGACCATTGCTGAAATTAAAAAGATGTGGTCCGACCTAAAAGTGGACGTCAAAAAACGCATAGCTGGCACTGGCAGAGTGTTTGCACACGCCCTCACAATTTGGCACGCCTTTTCAGGCTTGTATGTCAGTGTTTGTCCTGTGGCACCGAGGCAATGCCATCTGCTCTTCAGGAGCCCAATATGAAGGTATTATTGGAGCAAAACAACTGAACACCTGTCACAGTGGAATTTGTAGTTGTAGAAAATAGTCACACAAGTGTATCAGGAAATTTGAAGTCACAAAAAAAAAAAAGCTATTGCAGTTGTAAACTTGTAGAATTTTTTTTCCATCCTACAAACAACACAACAGTTACACCTTCTTAAATTTTTCATTGCAGGTGCACAAATCCTTTTCTACGAATCACAAATTAAGAAATTCATACGCTCATAAGCTTGTTTGTTTGGGTGCCTGTCCTATCCCATGGCACCCGAACAGAAAAAAAAAACAAAAAACCTCCAACCTCAAATCTCCAGCTTCTAACATTACATGACCGTTCTGACGGTTCAGTAGAGGAGCTGGCACCTGATGTTTAAGGTATGTTTTCTGATATCACAAACCATTATCCTTTTGTTTATACAGTAGTTTAAATACGTGCGCTGGTTAGCTATGTAATGGTAATCAAAGTTTCTTAGTTAGGTTAGCTCATCTTGCTTCCCAAAAGGTATGTTAAGCTAGCTAACAAATTAGACTATTATGTTAGCTTACGCTAATTAGTCGGCGGAAGATACACTCATACTAAATTATGTGCATTGATTCCTCATATTCTCTTCTGTTTTGCCTTCTGGAAAAATGACAGATCAGGGTGGGTCTTCACAGGCGAGTATCATATCATGAATATGCACCTAACATGAGATTAATGGTGTTTTCTAAGTGAGTGAGTGATAGGCCATATTTATTGGAGCTTCCTGGAGCTGTGCTGTGGCTGAAATCTGGTATTTTATTTTCATTTCAGGTTTGTTTTATGCAAAACGGATGAATTATTAAATCAGGGCGCCGTGGGCTTAAATGTATTGGTGTTTGTTTACTGATGCTGGCTTTGTTTTTCCAGCCATATGAGTTTTGTGATGCTTTTCGTGAGAACTGTTTATCGAAGTGTTTTTCAATCCTGGTCCTGGGGGCACGCCTGCCCTGCATGTTTTTAGACGTTTCCCTGCTCCACCACACCTGATTCAAATGAATGGGTTGTTATCAGTCTTCTGCAGAGCTAAATGACAAGATGATCATTTGAATCAGGTGTGTTGGAAGAGAGAGAGATCAAAAAAATGTAATTTGTCCTACTGTTCACTTTATTATTTATGAGAATAAATTTCATAACATGCAAGTATTGTTTAATAATTACAGAACATATTTGAGGGGTTCTTTTGTAATAACGGATATCTCTGTTTGTATTTATTATCCTAAATGATATGTTTTTGTGTGCACTCCAGGGAGTATCAATCAAACAGCTGTTTATTGTACAGTCACTTCCTGTAATTGTGACCTAATGCTTATGGACCCTCCCCAATTTCCGGAGTTTACTACCTAACACTTTTCTCAACAGCATTGATGTGACAGCCTGGCTAAGATCCTTTGTTAGCAAGGTACGCACTGCTAACCAAACAATAGGAGCCACTACGTAAGTTTGCGCCAAGTTGCTAATTCTGTGAGCAGAACAAAGGAGCAACCAGTTTTCCTCCAGCATCTCAAAGACTGCACAGCAAAGATTGCATCATCCAACATCAGAACCACACCACAACTCTTCCCAGCTTGGCTCATCAACAACTAACGGCATCTCCAGCTCAACAAAGCAGCAAGCCAAAACTCCTCTCTCCCTCCAAAGGCTGGTAACAAATTGGGCTTAGCTAACATAGCATAGCATAGCATAACATAGCATAGCAATGGCACATGGCTAAGCACAAGGCTGTTTAACCTTTGTCAATGTTAATGTATTGATTTGGCTTAGTGTAAATCACTTTAACTTTATTGTTATGATGTCTTGATGTTAGTTATGCTTCATCCACATATTCATAAGACTGGAGCTACATACAGGAACTAGTATGTCTTGCATGCAACTAACAAACACCTTTTTCTAATCTGGCACCAAACACACACATATACACACACACGCAAATGTGATCTCAGCCAGCACAGAGTTGAGCACAGAGATAACTTAGTTCCACCATCATCTCTCTCTCTCATACATAGCCTACACCATGCAATCCCGGCAGCCATCTTTGATTCCACCATCTTGCTTGTAGTTTTCCTTGATTCTCCCATCTTGTTTGTAGTTTTCCATTGTCTCAGCCAGCACATGGTCTGAGTTTCACCATTTTGTCTTTCCCTTTTTGCAATTCACACACACACACACACACACACATACACATTTACATCTGTATATAGTACATTTAGTTAGATTGCTTCTGAATATACCTGCTCGTCTGTTTAATGTTGTACAGGGATGAATACTGCCAGCCTCTACCCTGCAAAACTTCTAAATCCTTCAACCTTCACTAGCTATTGATATGGTAATTTGGGTTGTAATTAAGTTAATTATTAATCAGAGTTCCAAATTGATAGTTTAGTACATTTTACGAGACTAAATCAGTGAATAGGCTACCTTTTCCCTTCTTTAAGGGTGGTGCCCTGAGGAGGATTTAATGTAAATTAAATCTTATTGCTTAATAGAATTAATAATTATATCTGATAATTATTATATATCATCAATTACTTTTAAGTACAGCAGAGGCTGAAGGGAATGCCATTAGTAGTTAGTCATAAACAAAGTGATGGTGCTAGAAGAAAAGTTAAGAGATCACCAAAGTCATTACAATTCATCTTGAGGGAGACATGAATGTGTGCACCAAATTTCATAGCTATCTATCCAATAGTTGTTGAGCCATTTTACTCAAAACCACAAATGGTGGTGCATGAGGACCAAAGTGGTAGACCAATTGACAGACTTACATTGATATCCTCAGGAACCATGCCACTAGCATGGCTAAAAATGTCACTTTAATCATTATAGTTGGCTTTATCTTGAACTTTTCTGTACATGGCCCAAAATATAACAGTCAATGCATGTATGAAACTGGCATTGGACATTTCGTTTTACATTTTTCAAAAAACTAAATTGTGAATATGAATCCCTGTCATCTTATGAAAATAAGATAAATTATTCCTGTGTCAAAGTCTAAATCATTATTCTGTTACATTTCTAACCATCCTCTTGGCACCCTGCTCTTCCTTCCATTGTTTTATGAGACTTATATTAACCTGCCATTGCAGAGAGCCATAGTGAAGGGCTATCATCAAAGCTTTACAAAGAAAAACCAACCCAGTAATCCATTAGCTGAACATGCAGCGCAGACACTCTGACCCCCCCTGCATACTGTAGTAGGCTGTTCATCAAAGGCCATGTGAAGCGAAAGATGACAGAGTTCACTGACTGAGGAATATTGAGCCAAATGACGTCCCCGGCACTGGAGTTGATCTAGAACCAATCCTGTCACAGCAGGTGATGGAATCAGTAATAGGGCCAGATCACACAGGGCAGGAAATAGAAATGGACAGCCTGACAGTACAAAGCTTAACACAGGCCAATGTTTCAATGAGAAGCTGTATGCCTAAAAAGAACTTGGTGGCTTGCAGCCATTTGAGTGACTAAGCTTTGAGGAAATGTTTCCATACCATTTGGTGTAAAGGGTAAATTTGAGTGGATCTCCGCCTCCTACTCTCTCCTGTTGTTTTGGGTGTGCAGGCAGGAGGGGTGTGTCAGGAGGTGTGTAGAAACAATTGGGAGATGGAACTGTCATACAAGCCTGGTCTTGAGTTGGTAGGTAAAGTGATATCATCTTTGGCTGTAAGTTTGTGATTGTGAAAGGAGAAAAGAGAGAGAGTACATGAAAGTTTCAGCGTGATACAGATGATAAAATTTGTGGCTTCTTAATAGTCAATATGTGCATGGCAAGAATGGGTGATCTCAGGCCTCATTTATACTCCTGAGCGGATGCGCACACGGACAGCTGCGGACACCATGGACAGATTGTTGATGTGTTTATACTACCTTCTGGGTGGGGTCCGCGTGGAGGACGTGTTCCACACCTGTGCAGTAGATTGCCGTCTACAGGAACACAGTGTTGCGACCACGTGAACTGGTGCGGACAGATCCATGCGGACACAACAAATTGCAGGTACGCGGATGTCTGCACAGAGCCTACGCGCACACCATCTGATGATGAAATTTACGTCACACGGACCCTCGCGGACGCGGCAACTATAATTTCAGCTTAAGAGGAGACATACATATAACAAAATAAAGCATTAAGATTGTTTGAGACTTGAGAGTAGCAAAATGTTATAAATGGGCAAAAATTTACCAGCAACAATATCTCAGAGGGCTTTAAAATATGTGCAATATACGACACCCTACATTATAATCAGACACTTGATTTGAAAAAAGAAAAAAATAAACAAACAAGACTAAGACTTTGCAAGGCTGTGCTTTGAGCAAAATGCAACATCAGCATACTGCTCACCAGCATATAATATTTACCAGGTCCACCATCTTACATTAGCCTGTTAGCATGCTATCATTTACTCAGTAGCACTAAACACAAAGTATGGTTGAGGTTTTTCAGGTATTTGGTTATAAACCAAAGTATTGGGCAAATAGAAATTTTGACCTGATGACAATTCTAGATGAAAAGTAAGGCAACCACCAAAATCAGTAAAATGTATTCTCGAGGGACCTTGAATATCTGTAACACAGCTATCCACCAAAAGCCGTCAAGGTATTTCAGTCAAAACCGAAAAAGTCAACCTCATAATGGCACTGAAATCATTAAAAACCTTAAAGGAGAATAGCAGCAGAGGAAGAATCTCTCTCTCTGGATAGGCAGATAAAAGGTGCAGTATGTACAGAGTAGACAGAAAATAACAATGAAGAGTTCAGAGCTCAATGAGCATAAATTATGTGCTAATAACAAGTATGCAAGAAAGCCTTAATCCTTAACTTATTGACCTTTCAGTTCAAGCAGTGACAATACCAATTGAACTCATCAATCAACTAAATAAAATAGACTAAAAGAGCTCCAGAAGTTTTTGATGAACAGAACACATATATATGAATGAGATGCATGAACTCGACTTGACACAGAGTGCACTTGGCTTTAATCAAAGTAAAACTAAAACTTTTGCTAATAACTGTTCATCTCCATGTAGCACAGCTCCCCATCGTGCTCTCTCTGGCACTGTTTAGCCTCATCAGGAGTCTCTGATTGAAGGCTATCTAAATGGACTAAATTGAGTGTGCGTGGGCAAATCCCAACACTGAACGCTGTCTGCACACCATCCTGTCTCACTAATTTTATATTCAGCAAGAGGTGAACCAAAAAGGGCTGTTAAAGGAGTCTTTCATAAGAACAGGATGCTGATTACTTTATATGCAAAATGGATCTGACTGATCATACTGTATGATGAGAAGTTTAGATCTGGAGACTGGACATTGTCTGTGCCCCTGGGCTCCATTTTATCTAGTTTCAACATGCAAACAGCAATTTGCTACATGACATAATTTCCTTTTGCTCATGTTTCAATAATCAAAACATGATTCCGACTCGTGCATGAGCTTAAGATGGCCATGTGAACTTGCAGATGTACTGTATCTGCAACTTCCCAGCGACAATCTTTTTTGAGACATGACGCTGCTGCCATTTGTACTCTGCGTGTCAACAGTTCTTGCAAATTAGTTTTGTGAAATGGACCCCTGCTGTTCATGACACTGTAGCTGTGCCCCCTGCTGTGACACAATCTCATATTCCTGGCCTATTTATACTGTTTGTGCAATCAGAATTACAAAAATCCAGGTGGAAAATCAAATTTGACTATTTTATGGTCATATGTAGCACAATAGGGTGGTCATCTGGAAAGTGGGTTTAGTGAAAACTCTGAATTTGTTAACCCTGAGATGAGGGAAACTCTGGGTTTTCAGTTTCAGAAAGAGAGATAACTTAAACTCTGTGTCATTTACTGTAGCAACTGACTCTGTGAAGCTAACCTGCTCTCTGGCAGGTTTTCTTCAACAAACCCTGAGTTTTTCTCTGTCTCCTCCCTTTTACAGAGCCAGACACTTTGTTTCATTTCCTCATTCATTCAGTCCGTATCAAAGCACATATTGAAGCGTATTAATTAGCAGAGGTTGACTGTATGTCAGAATCAAAATCCGGGTTGGATCTTAGTGTGTTACTCAAGGACTATCTAAAATTACTGCTTTGATGCACTATCAGTCATTTCTTTGAGCAGCGGTTTTTGCTGTCACATTCAAATATTACACAGTATGAATTCACCCTCAGCTCAGAATAAAACCTCTGCATGTACCTTATAACACTGTGACTTTGTGCACACAAGACAGCTGTCAGTTTGTTAGAGCAGTTCCTGTACTGAAATGTTTATTGCACATAATGTGTAACCTCAGTTTAAATTTTCTGTATGAGGCTTTAGACACGTAGGGTCAATGAACAATTATCTCTGTCATTCATGATATGATTGGTCGCAATGATGGAACATAATTCCTATAATATTGGAGATTATATGTTAATATTTCTGAGTGAGCAGGATTATGGTGCAGTGGCAGCATGTAGTTTGAAAGTGAGTTTTTTAAAAAATTTAAATAGGGCGCATAGTCTTAATGCGCTTTAAAAGCATTTCAGTGACAATGTTTAAATTTACATTTGTTGAAGTAGCTGAAATCAGTCAGTGCATGTGCAGTGCTGTCTGCCTTATGCAGAACTACTCTCCAGAGACTGAAAGTGTGATCTGTTATCTGTTATTATTTTTTGGAGCTGTTTCTAAACAAATGTGTGTGCCCAAACTCTCTGTGATATAAAGAATATGCCTCCCAGTGCAATGATGTGGCTCACTGATGTCTTTTTAATGTTTTTGGACAACAACAGAAGTCTACGGCATAGAGGAATAAGATATATCAGGCTTTGGATACACACACAATAATAAGTAGGATCGGTTCATTGTTGGTTTGGCCCTGCACATAAGATTTGTTGACATTAAGACATTAAAAACACTGAATAAAGCAGTTTCACATTAAAAATCAGTTTTTCTCCAACAGTGGACAGAGCACGTCCGGGAGGGGCTCTGTGTGAGGCCAGCTACTGCTAACATTAGTTCAGCTGTTTTTCCAATAACTTAAGTCCAGATGTCCGATGATTAAAATCCTTCATCCAGTGAAAAGATATACCTAAAAATGACTAAGATCTAAAAAAGTTTATTGTAAAAATGTGGCTTAAAACTGAATGACAGTCAATTTAGCTGCATATTACTGTCTTGATAATGCGCCTTTAAAATAACAGTGAAACACTGCGCCATTGACTTCAGACCACGTTTTTGTTGGTCAATAGTACAGTCGCTCCCCCCGCTGCCTCAAGATAGCAATGCACCAACAATGCACCTGACCACACTTCATTTTAAGACAAGTGCATCTGCTATTTAAACATCGTGGATGCTGGACGGGAAAATGACAACTGCGTCGGTCTTAAACTAACAAAGACACTTGCATTGCGCTTGGCGCCGCTTTGCGCCACTTTGTGCCGGGCGTATGATAGGGCCCATACTCTTTTGGAGGGGGTATGATGCCATTGACAGGTGACCAAATGAAACAGACCATTACTTTGATTAAAATTACAGATTTCCCGTGGTTTGAAAATTGTTGGAAACATTTGGTATTTTGATAATTTAAGTTACAAAGTATATGATATGTCATTTTTGGACATTTTAATGCAGAATAGTTACATATTATAGCTTTAAGAAAGATGATTTTATATTAAATATCCTCAGCCACATATTATATATAAATATTATGTAGAAATATAATGAAGCCCACTGATGGTAGGCAACCCAAAACAGTAGTCAAATACACAATACCGTTCTGTCGCTAAAACTGATGGCTTTAACATTAACCCATCGTATTGGTGAGTTGTCAAGAACACTTGTTTTTGTGTTGTTTATCATTAAAAGAGAACCTTAACACGGTGACAGTGAAGAAAATACTTCTGGGCGGGTCCTCCGATCAGCCAATTGCAAAGCTTGTGGATTTCAAATTCAATTCATCCCTTGCGCATTCTAAAATCTACATTTTTTATTGAAAGAATATTATCAAACAGTTACATAAAATAACACAATTAACATAACAGCTCAGATAACTGCACAACACAAAGACAATGACTCAAACAACATGCAACTATTTTAGCGATGGTAGCATCCATAGCAACCACCAAAGCAACCACCATAGCAACTATAGAACGCCTGAAAGAATCTTCATGATAACTGACAAACTAAACATCATATACATTCACTGAATGAAGATTATGAAAATAAAATGCACATTCCTCACTAGAAATGTTATCAAAATGCATTTTAATGCCGAAACGATTTTAAAATACAGCGTTTTCCACTGAGAATGAGAATTTTTCTGCAGAGAGAAACTTGACAGTCACATGATGTGGATGTAGGTCAATAAAAAAAGAATAGGCCAAAAAACTGTAGGAATCTCACAATTTTAGAGCTGTTATTGTAAAAGTAATATGTTTTGCACTGTGGACCAACATAGCTATTACACATTTTGATGTGAGACTGGGTTGCAAAGGACCAGATTAAATTGCTGGATGCATGAGATAATTTAAAGCTCGAAGCACTGCACAGCAATCATCTGATAAAGGTCATTGTGAAATGAAGTGCTTAGTCCTCTCTTTGTCTCAATGCAGATCTGTTATATTGTAGCCTCATGTTGATTTGAAGACTTTCAAACATGTTAATTGTCAGCTACCTTTTAAAGCTGTCGTGACTAAATTGATTTAGTAGGGGTATGAAATGATGATTAGACAACTACAAAAAACTTAGAAGTACATTTTGAAATTCATTGCTAATGTGGTCTTTGTGGGAGCTGGGAACACACTTCTTCTATGGCATCATTTTTTTCTGAGTCATTCTCCAGCAAAGCTCAAGCCACTCAATCCAGAACGGCCATGTCACAAAAAGAGTCTACATGGAATCACTAATGTTCGTGTGGAAGGAGACACAAGGAAGGAGATGTGCGTAAATCCCCCAAATTGCATGAATTACACCAATATCTCAAACCAACCAGCAATGTTCCATTTTCCATGTGTGAAACGAGCTTACGCTATGTCATCCACCCCCCCCACCCCCCCCCCTCGTATGCCTTCAGACTGGTGAAGCGCATTGTTTTGGGTCTCGGCACGGTGAAACAATCATCATTTGTCATCCCACACTCAAGAGCAGCCGTCCCAAATGACAACCCTCCAAGTGGATGCCTAATGAAGACAAAAGCTCTTTTTGAGAACAGCCTCCTGTCTGGAAGGAATTACGCCCATGTGTTAGTGAGTGTGTGAAAGAAACAGGGAGGTGACGCAGGGATGATACAGGGCTCCGAGCAGAGGAGCAGAGAGTGGTAGTGAGGAGAATGAATAGTGACTGGCGCTCAGCCCAGTGGCAGCTTAATGACTTGCGGTCAGTTGACTCTGTCTCAATTAATCAGACTGCTCTTTCCTGCTTGCCTCCTTTTTTTTTTTTTTTTTTTTTTGCTCCGTCTCCCTTTGGCTCTAATTTCTCTCTGTGTCTCCATCCCCTGTGCAGAGAGAGGGCGCTTTGTTCTCACTCTCTGTCTATCTCTTTTGTTTTCGGTTTCTCTATCTTTGCTTCTCCATCTATCCACCATCCCTTTCTCCCACCCCTCCTCTCACATGCTTTCTGACTGCTCCCTCGACTGGACGGTTTTCATTTCTTCTTCATCTCCTTGTTGGTAAGAGACTGAAAGAATGAGGCCATTTTACTACCACCCTCTATCATCCTTTTTGTAGGCTGTCTATGTCTGGGGAAAAACAGAGTCTTCCAAGTCCCAGAGAATTAAATTTGGAGGAAAACTCAAGCCCACACTGGCTGTGGTGAAGTCTGAAAACAGGCTCTGACCCATGTAGATGAGGGAGCAAATTCAGGCATGGCAACACAACTAGCCCAGACTTGAGAGGAGGCAGTCGTGTGCTTGTATGTGTGCAAGTGGCTGCTCAGCTCTCCCATGTCAGTTGTTATCTGCTTTCCTAGAGGTCCCAGGGGGTCTTGCTGGCTTCCCAGGGTGGTCCTGACTGTGCTGACATTTGGAGGACTGGTCCGCGATGGCCTGTAGGGTTGTGCATAAGCAGTCACAGTGACTGTCCGTCTCTGCTTTGCTCCTCTATCTCTCTCTTTTTTTGTCCTTTGTCTCTCTAGATTTAATCTCTGGGCATCACACCTTTCTCTCTCTGTCACTTTTCTTTGTTTCGTCTTTCTGTACTCTGCACTCATCTTGTTCCATCTCTGTCTCATTTTCACTTTTGTCCCTCTTGCCTGGCTCCCCCTTTCTCTCTCTATCCATTATCTTTCTTTTTCTCACATCCATCCCTCTCTTGCTCTCACATATTCCCTCTCTTGTTTTCATCCACTCTCTCTCCGACTCCCTCCCTGTCAGTGGGGTCACTGTGCTGGGCAGACCGCCTGGAGGAGCCTGCCTGCTGTGGCTCTTACATGTTGAGATGAGCGTAGGGGGTGGGGGGGGTTGGTGCACAAGACCTCTGCTCCAACCCTGGTCTGACCAGACTGACCCTCCCTGTAGCTCCACTGTGCAGTCAAAGGGACAGAGGGAACGACAAGAGGTGAAATGCTCCAAGAGGAATTATAATAAAGCCATGATGCAGGATGACATCTGTGTAGTAAAAGCATTGATTTTCCATTTTGTTTGTGGTGATTGGAGTCCAGCTTTCTTCGAGGGTAACATTTTTGACAACCCACTAAATCAACTGACTGAAACACTGGATAACTCTTATTGAAATTCATGGGTAGCAAACAAAGGGATAAGAATGAGCAACAAATTGTCCCAATATTCTGTTTAATGCTGATTCCCCTGTGGAACTTGGGTAAGTGGCCTTGTTATAAATTTCACTTGTAGTGCTGTTTATTTATGTTGGCACAAAGATTGTTATGGTTTTTAAGAGGAGCGTTCCCTGCAGTACTCCCTGTAGGATAGTCTGTCTCCGAGGAGGGAGTAGCGTAAGTGTGATGTATTGAGTCATACAGTCAAACCTTCTCTGCAACACTTCCAGAGAAGTTCTCTCATCAAACAAATAAATTAACTGAGCCGTCCCTTACTAAGCCTAGAAGGTCAGAGTCGATGTTGAGGTCCAGCCAGAACTCATTAAAATGTGTTGCAGCTGGCATGCAGGAGTAGGCCTGTGCAGGGGGAAGTTACTGTACATGTGATTGGGGTTAATAATCAATTATAATTATATATTAACTAATTTGAACTTTGCAAAATTTTGCCAGTTTATGGTGGTTTGCTGTGTGTTGTTAAAAAGGCTCAGACTTTGGTACACACTGCTGTCTATAGAATTCAAACTAAAACCCCCTTTATAATTCAGTAAATAAATATGGTGAAGGTTTGACTATTTAAGGAGTGCATTTTCTTTTATTTACACAGATTTTGTAACATACGGTAGATGATTATCCTATGATATAGCATATTGAATTATGTAGTGCAAGCAGAGCCCCAAAATCCCATTTGCATCAGCTGCTCTTATTATGTTTCACCAGCGCTGGCTCATTCATCAGCTGCTTGGCTACCAGCTGACAAATAACATCCAATCAGGTGTAGAGCATGGCTACTATAACCTGACACTTCTCATTATTACTCTACTGAAGTAGTTATGTTATAATAGTCAATTTGATGCCGCTCTATCCACCAACCAAAGCTCCCCCTTATGTTTTGAGACTTTTACTAAGATGTAATGTTCATGTATGTGTTGCTGCTCAGATTTTGTTAGAACCCCCTAAAAGATCAAAGCTTTTTTCCCACCAAACTGTAACCATTTGTTATAAATGGTGAATTCTATGAAGTAAGTGAAGTGTCTCAGACTGAATCGCCTGTGTTGTTATATTGTTTTTACTATTGTAAGAATATCATGAACAGTCTATATAGGGGTAGGTGATGTGGAAAAATTCCTCACAATTTTTTCAGACAGGATCGTGATCCACAATCTTATCACGATTCTTTTTCACGTTGGTTTTTAAGACTATATTGCAACTTACTGAACAGTATTCAAGATTTTTTATAGACTTTATTGTCTATCACATGATAGAAATTTGTCTTAGGGGCCACAAACAACATAAAACCATACACCCATGAAAGACTCACATAAAATTACATTAAATTTCCAGTTCCATACATAAATAAGAGCAGGTGTATAAAGGTGCATTAGAAAGTAGTGACAGTCTATTTGGCCTTGTTTAAAATAGATATTGCATTTGGAAACCAAAACATTACAACCAAACTAATTTCACAGCTGAAAAGCCAACTGTTGATAGAAGGGTTGGTGTGTCATTTCGGATAACTAGCAGGATGTGCACCATTAAAAAAACGCACCATCACAGTACACCAGAGCTGACATCACGCTAGCTTGTGGCATGACAGAATTTAGTGCTACCAGTTTTCATAGCATTTATTGTTAAAAACAAATAGTTTGGGCTCTCTGTGAACTTGTGTTTACCTGAGGCAGAGGGCATTGCCTACGACCTTGAAAATGTTGCCTTGGATTTCAAAATGGCTTGAATCCATTCAAATAATTTATTTAAAATGAAGTCAGAAATTTGCAACAGCTATACATAAGCTTGCCTTTAACAATGAATGTATGGGCTGGAGATTTTGGTACATTCTTCAACTGTAGATCCAAAGTCAGATTAATATCCACAATAGTTAATCAATGATTAACTCAGACTGACTGCAAAGCAACAAATGGTCAATACATGCAGAAAAAATTCTTCCAAAGTTAATAATCCAACATAAAAATGCATGTGCCCACTCAGCTAACCAACACAGAACCACACTGACTTAAAAACTCTACTAGCTGAACAAATTTTAGAAGTTCAACTGATTTAAATCATCACCTGTAACAAAACAAGCCCTCTAGTAGCATTGCCAAGGCAAGTTAGGAACAAATGGGAACAAAAAGAATACATAAAGACTCACAGAGCCAACAAAAACAACTTCAAAGTGGCCCCAACAAGTCTTGTGTGTGCCTTAACAAGTGGAGAAAGTCTTTACAAATAACTCTTCACCCTGTTTCTTTCTAGGTCTTTAGCCTTCCCAGTGGTATTCCAATCTGTAATTACTGACTCTATTTGATTCTAATCACCACTCTGAAAAGACAGATACCACATCCCCTTTTAAACCCTCCCACAAAGACCTAGAAAGGTGCAAAGCTATATTTCTCCCAATTATCTAGTCAGGATCGACTGGCTGAGTGCTGAAGTTCTCAGAGTGTGTTTGCCAATTTGCTGTGTCAATTAGATTTTCTCCTATGTAAGTAATCAGACTCCGGGAGAGGGTGAGAGAGGGAAAGATGAAGGGGAAAGTAATTACAGCTTTTTGGGAGGTTTGCAGCTGCTCCACGGCGCCTCTGTACCACCCCTGTCTTTTTTAATCTCTTTTATTGGACTTTACGGAGAGCCTCTGCTTTTGTGTGTCTCAGTAAGAAAAGAGATTAGACACAAACACAGATAGCTGATAAACATGTGGAGAATGCATTCATCGGCGCACATGTATGTTCTCTTGCGCTCAGCTGCACACACACATACACACACACACACACACACACACACACATAGGCAAAAAGAGAGAATGCTGAGGAGAGAAATCTCAACAATATGACTGATGACAACAGTGTTTCTTCAGCAGCCAGAAATCTCTCATTTATTTCAGCCCATTGCTGCTTGGCTGAGGCATTGTGTTGGGAATGTTATTTAGAATTGGATTTCTCCTCCAAGCATACTGATTATGACTTGGCATGAGTGGAAAAAAGTTTAAACGTGATAATCACTTTTAATCTAAGTGAAAATGTGACTCACAGTAGCCAAAGTTGTAAATACATTTCAAAAGCTTTGTTAAGAACTGGCCATTTAATGCTTGGATAGATTTTCAAAGCAAAAAGAAAATTGCATCAGAACAAAGCAGTAATTCATTCATTATATTCCTGAAAGCTTGACTGATCTGTCTTTGTGTTCTTGTTTGATAATGACTTGTGGAGAAATATGGAAGCAAAATGGGGAACAGAATTGAGCAGACAGAGGAGCAGAGATAGGCTCACTCTCTGACACTTGGCCGTCCTGTCTGCCCTTGTCAAAGCCTGACACCTTACTAATCCCTGCTCCTGACCACCCCACCACATCCCCCATCTCAGCTGGCCAAGGTTGGCTCACAGACAATCCTGTCACCCAGTCAGAGATCTTGGACCTGTCCAAGTCCTGTCCAGATGTAGGCACCAGAATTCACACAGACACCTTTGGTCCACTGGGCATGCCTCCTGAGACAAATCCTCTGACAATGTCCTTGGCCCTTTTGTATTTGATATGACTTAATGTGTTTATTTAAAGGAATAGTTATAGGAAAAATGAAACCTGAGACATTACTGTATCTAATTAGTCTCATGTCAGCTGAAACTACATTTAATTTTAAAGGAACATCATCAACAAAACCCTTGTAATTCCATCGTAGCAAAAGCTCTCAAAGTTAACAGTACAATCTTTTTACAGCTTAACAAAACCCAAACAGCTTAAAATACCCCTAAAATTTCTGAAAAACAACAAGTGCAGTGTTAGAGAAATGTTTTGTGGGAAAACAACTGCACCATGGGACCACAAGAGCGATATTTCCCTCATTATCTCCTACTATACAGTTTATCTTTTCTAAGAGACAACATTCTATACATACATTAGTTGTTTGCTTTGAAAATGTGTTTTTATGCCTCACAGTAACCAGCCTTCGCATTTCAAATGTAGAAAGTTTTGAAGTGAACTCTTCAAGTTCTTTCACAGCCATATGAGCAGATGGGAGTGGGTGGTGTGCCCCTTGAATTTAATTCATTCTAGATATTGGGATATTATTATGGGATATAATTATTATACCAGTGTTCTTTTAGATAGACGCATTTCTGAATACAGTCATAGGTCTATACTGAAAAAAAAACAAAACATGTATAGTATAAATGTGCAGCATCAGGGTGTGGCTACAAAGAAAAAGTACAACAATCACATATTCTACCCTTGTACACAGAAAGTGGAAACAAACAGCCATAAAAAACACCATAAATTTCATGTCCAGTGCAGTGAAACTGTCAGAAACTTTATTGCAAAATCTACACCTGCTGTATTCCTCAAACTGTGTGTGTAAGCAGTGTGAGGTTAAGCAGTAACTGTTTCACAGTCACTCAGTTCATTTAAGACTGCTATTAAAATCATTAACAGCAACCAGAGGAGGCAGCAGCATCCACAACTGCTCTTAAGTTTCAAAGTCAAACACACAAAAAAGACATTTAAAGGCCCAATCAGGAAGTTTTTACCATATAAATCTGAGGTACAGTAAATTCACATTTAAAATCAAAGTTTTTTTTCTTGTACTTTGTCCTTGGTATGTTTTTAGTCCATAATCAATGGAAATTATGTCTCTTTTACTGCTTGCTTTTAAAGGGAACATTCATAAAAATTGGATTTTGCTGTTGTCTAGTACTAGTCTTTAAATCCACATCAATTTGTTGTCTAAATGTATTGTCTGCGCATACCATCAGCATTTCATAATTCTCACTAAGGATAGTCTTTGATCCAAAATTCAATCCACTATAATCACATTATAGGGGCACAGAGCCTTTATTACAAACAACAACAAAGTGGATTATAATCCTGGTTTGAAATGAAAAGTGGGATTGATAGGCAAATAGAAAACATGGGAATTATCTGCCCTACTAAGAAGGATTGTTTTTGTAATAAAAAAGAAAGTTGGGATTCACTTGTAATTATTTTAAGGCTTGCAACTACTTTTTTTTTCATTTTGCACACGTGTATACTAATAAAGACAACATTTTTCTCAGTGGAATATGAGGGATAATCAGATACTGGAAGCACTGACTCACTGATCTCCTGTGTATATGTTGCAGTATTTGGGTACATTTCTGCATTAACAAGTGCATAACAAGTGTGGATCCTTCCTCTTCAGTTGAGCCTGAAAATTACATCAAACACACACACTCATACGTACATTCTTAATATTATTTTAGGGGGTTTTATGAAAACACCCACACACAAATACATGCACAAAGAGGGGGAGAACATGACTACACACCGTGTTCATTAGCAAGGCAGGGAAAGTACCACCAGTGCTAAAGGAACAGTGGATGTAACTTCAGATACGCATTTCCTTAATGATCATGTTTGTAAAGTGTATTATTGCACTCTTTTTTGGATGTTTAGTATGACTGCAATCACACACACACACACACACACACACACACACGTAAGATAAAGATGTTTAATGAAAATCAACGGGGATCTTGTTTCTCCTTGTCAGTGTAGGATGTTGTATAATCATCTTGTTGTATATCCTAACAGATGTGATGCATTTATTTATCCTATATCACCTGCTTACTGGACCTAACTGTCCTTACTAACCTGAAAAAATGATGGCAACAAACTAAAACATTAAAGAATGTGAATTTTTTGGGTCAAGAACATTTACTGTGTTTCGTACAAAGTGAAAGTTTTACCCCAAATTGAATTCAAAGCACATATTTTTGATAAGAAAATGACATTTTTTTGTTTTGCATATGGAAAATCAGTTAACAGTCACTAAATATGTGACTATAAATATTTTCATACATTAGAGATGCATATTAGCATATAAGAGATGATGATACAAGTCATGAAAATATACCATTACATTTTAATATATGTAAAAATAACTGTGACATGAGATGTCCTGTGTGAAATGTATGATGTATGATGCTTTGAGTTGCCATGTGAGTTTTCACCTTTGTTTTTGGCAATGACATTTTAAAGCTTTAATCTACCAAATATTTTTGAGGGCTTCATACATGGCATCATCTTTATTTTCCACGCAGATAAGTGGGTGGCACAGCTGTTTACAAACTGTGCTGTAGATGATTGGCTTGATATTTAAAATGTTAATATAAATGAACTGAAATAATGCATATGTATATGTTAATTAAAAATGAGTATAAATACATCAGAACAAAACTATTAAATCTTGAACAATAATATATGTGAGATGTAAATACGTGGTTGCCAGTAAGTGACATTTGTGTGTCTGATTAAAAAGGAAGCCTTTCGTGTGCAGAGCACACAAACACTGACATCATAAAACTTTACACACACACACACATACACACACCTTCAGCCAACCTAGAACACCTTATCAGCTTTTTGTTAATTAAAAGCCAAGCAATTCTTTTTCCACTTCTTCTCCTCCACAAGAGTGAAACACTTCCCGGAGTAATCACTCAATACCAATCACTTAATATCTTATTTAAAAGGTGTGTGTGTCCGTGTGTGTAGATATGTAAACGTGTGTTAAGTGTTTGCGTTCTATCGATTCATATTCATTCTTTGTATGAAGTCCTTCCTATTCCTGCTCAGACAGACAGAGCCTATCCCTGCATGTATTGGGCATAAGGCAGAGAAAAACACCCTGAACAGGTCGCCACTGTATTAAAGGAATGACCAAAATAGTATTCTAGGGCATGCAGAGGAAATGGAACTGTCAATTAAGATGACATATTGTAATGAGGCCTATAATTCATAATGTTTTAGTGTTTCACTTCATTAAGCTGCAAAGTAAACCTATCGACAACGGAGACAGAGGATTTCTTTTAACCATAACCCAATCTTGTCATGATGTCAGATGTCTATGTTAAACATGGTCAAAGTTATAAAACTTGAGGTGAACATATGCTCCCTACAAGTCAAAAGTCAGGGCTCCAACCTGCTCTTGTGGTTGGTTTGCAATATTACCTCGACTTCCTCCTCGTGATGATGTCACATTGTTCATGCATGTCCACAAACTGCTGTCCATTCTGTAGTCTTTGTTGCCAAGGTTGTTCCCACACATTGTGCATGTTGCCCACTCACATATTTCAGATTGGATACAGGCTTGAACATGTATGGATGTATTTGAAAAGTTGACATTTTAACTTAAGAACAAGAAAAAGAAATGAAATCCTACCACTACTGTTTGTTTACGTAGCATCCAGAACCAAAATTGGACAATAAGAGCGGAGTGGGCTCATCGGGAAGGGGGTCTGACTGAGACTGAAGGTAAAATGGCCTTTTAGAGACTGAGGCTGCAGATAGAGCCAGTATAAGATAAATAAGGACTTTTTTGAACTGTAAATCATGCAAATATATTCTAGTAGAGCCCCAGAATATAAATAAAGAAATGTGCATGACTCCTTTAACCATAACCCAGTCTTTCCATAACCTTAACCAAGGAGTTAGTGGTAACAGTTTAAAAAAAAAAAAAAAAAAAAGGAATAGGAATAGTCAATAGTTGTTTATGAAGCCACTAACAAACAACATATTTTATTATTAAGGTATGAGGACTAGCTGGTTGTACTCCATACAGTCCGTTGCTGGCAACTGGTGTATTAAAGGCATTCTGGGCTTGAAGCTGACTGTATTACTGTCTTGGACACTCTCAGTCCAGACACCAGTCAGAGCACCATAATGAGGGCAAAGCAGCAAAGCAATGAGACAGAGTGTGGAATCTGGCCGTGAAGGTTAGGCCAATATATCAACACACACTGGGGGTCTGACGGGTCTCTGAGCATTTTCCTCCGGTTTATTTTCCCTCCTTCTTCCCCCTCTTTCATCACCTTCCTCTGCACCTTTGTTGGTTGATGTCTGACCTGGCCTGCAGGAGTTTTGAAGTGACAGTCTACAAGCTTGTCCCATGTCAAAGGGCATTGTGATGGGGGGAAATATTGGTCACACATACACACATGCATGCACACACACATACTCTATACCGCGGCGATGGTGGATACGTATGCTGTCAAAGTCGATGCAGTATAAATTTGCCTGTGGCTTGTTACACTCGTCTGCATCTTGAACTTTAGTTTTTGCAGCTCTGCAAAATAATTTAAAAAATGAAACTGACATGTTTTTGAGAGATCTATACAGTTTGTTCTGTTGTGTTACACTTCATAAAAAGAAAAGTACATTTGGTTTCTATGCAATTACTACAATTCGCATAAATAAAAATGATCACATTAACAAATGGGCACACTTTGTGTCATCAGATCTTAATTTTGTTAGTGAGACATAGAGTTAGTCCAGAACATTTGAACAAATGTGTACACCATAGATTGTAGCTACAGATTCATTAGCATTGATTTATATTCAAGTCAGATTTTACTTTAATGGCATCCTTTGAGTCATTTCTCACTGTAACATAACAGTTGCAATCGTATCTTAGCAACAAAACAAGGACACAGTGATGGGAAGGTGACCTTAGAGTGTGTGTACCTGGGTCTCTCTGGAGTCGTGCAGAGCAAACTGTGAAACTGCTGGAAATGGATTTGGAATTTGATCAAATTTCATCAGCATCATTTACTTTATATTCCACTGTCTTTCTAAAGTAAAGAGCACAAAGAACAAATTTACTGACAGTTAAGTTGCAACTTTTAAGGTATATGAGTTAACACTACTGTCCTGCACACTGCAGCATTAATCACGAAACAACTGTCAGAGGAATCACAAGTAATTCCCTCAGCAGCTGGGGCCAGGAGATGCAAAATACATCTATCTGTGTATCACAACCTGAATGGAAATATGACACATTATACATTTTTATGAGGAATATTTACACTGTTCATCATACAAACATGTGTAAAAAGTGTAAAAATGTGGAAATATCACAGTTGCATCATCGCTATTCCTTTCCCTTTTCCCTGGAAATAACTTTGCATTCAGCACATCCAAGTAGTGACTGACCACATTATGAGTCGTTATTTACTACCATGGTGTTTGAATGATTTCATGATGACAGTCAAGTATTTAATGCTGAAACAAATGAAGAAAAAAGAATATAAAACTGTGAGAAACACTTTATGATTTATTTATAGATTATTTGTATGCAAATCACATCTGGCAAATGCTTAATAATTTTAATGAATAGGTAATAAATGTATCAACAAGATGTTCTTTACTTATGCCCTTTTATATGGTAATTGCTTGAGTTAAGGATTTTTGGAGGACGGAAACATGCTAGAGTTGATGTTACATAACACATTTCATAGAGTATCTACAGTAGATTAAAGGGAATATATTTTTATCGGTGTAATATTAGAATACATATGCAATGCCTGAAGAGGAAAAAGAATTTCATGCCATAACCTCCTTAAACCTGAAGGTTATCTCACCAACCATAACCTATAAAAACTAATGAACTCAGAGCTTAGAAACACCTTCCTGATCCAAGTGGAATAGGCTGGAGGAGATAAGGAGGAAAATAAATTTACCCGAATGTGCAAGAGATAGACATATTTCATATTTCAAACAAACATTTCTGTTTGTAATCTTTAAAACAACAGAATTTGTTAACAGCCGGGTTTGTCAAAGGGATTCCTACAGTTAGGAGTGACATTTTAAAGCATATGGCACCTCTTTAAGTCTGTGGAAAAGAACAGCCGGTGGAACCTTCCCTCTCTCAACTCCATCTGAAAGGAAGAAAGAGGCTGTTGAATATTCATGACCATATTCATGACAGCATAAGGTATCCACTGGGATGTCAGAGGGGCAGGTCAAGGCTTTGAACGTACTTACCTCAGTGAGGGTTCTGTTAGATAGCAGCCCACAAGAGGTTTAGGTAAGAGAGCCCAAACTCTCTGAACCTCCATGTTGTGTCAAAGGTCAATGCTCCGTTGACCCTGGCAGTTGGGATACTGCAGGGAGCCAAAGGACAATCAAATTAATTCTACTTGGCCAAGACAGTCAGAGGTTCTGTTTGTGTATGTGTGTTCGGGGTCACTGTCAATATCCAGTCCCACACGTTGAGGGCATGTGACTGATTATAAACTGCTCACAAGTGGCCCGTTTGCTGTTTTGTATTTGTTTCAATCCAGTCAGTCAATTGTTCTCTCAATAAAAGATTATGATGAATTTGTTTTGTCCCAAAGAATCTACTTCCCCCCCTCTGCTCTTTTCACTTTGTATGAGTCAAGACAACAGACTAATTGGTGCATTAAAACAACCTGAAGCCTGAAATAAAGTGAGGCGGAGAGTACAGTCTCAAAGCTGCATGAGGATTAGAAGACAGAAAAGAGTTGAACACAGAAAGAAAGAGGGAAGCAGTGATAATGAAGAGAGAAACAAAAAAGACGAGAAAAAGGGAACCCGAAACAAAGAACAAACATGATAGGGAAACAAACTTAGCAAGCAAGCCGAATGAAAGACACAGCCAGCCTTCTAGCTTGTACAGAGATTTGTGAGTGTATGTGTTAAAGTTTTATATGTGCTGGAGACAAATTGCAGCACAGAGAGAGCATCTGAGCTGGGATCAGACAACCAAAGAGACGAGGGGGAGGCCAAATCAGCGGTGGCTCCAGACCTGGCAGGAACCTCACGTCTCTTACATACCAGACTCTCACACTGAGCCTTGTTTGTTTGTCTGCTTTTCTATTTTCATCCTCCGTTCATCATCACAATAATACCCCTCCTTTCTCCTTGGCCAAAAACTTCTACAGTATATCTCATCCTTCTTGTTCCCGCACTCTCTCTGTGGCCAAAAGTGATTTTTCTTCTCATGTTCTCCATGTTGCACTCAAGTTACCTTACGTTTCAAGCACAAAGTGACACGAGGACAGATTGTGTTTCATAATGAAGCAGGCAAGATGCATCAGCTGTAGTTGTAATATTCTGTAGGGTGCTGTGCTTGAGCACCTTGCTTGTACTTCATACTGTATAACATACATTATAAATAGTGCATATTAGCACAACGTTTGACCCTGTTACATCATCCAACCTCAGATGCTTGCTGAAAATGTCATACCGTTTTAATACGTCAGCAAATTAGTGAAGCCACATAAAAAACAAAGAATACATCACAGTGTTCTGTCAGACTATGTGATTTTCTTTTTAGTTCATTTCTGCTCACCTTAGTGTGCAATCAGCTTATTTTCACTAAAATTAGCCTCTTCGGTAAACTTGATTCAAGTCAAATTCAGAGGACAGACAATTGATGGAAAAAATGAGTGAGCCGTGAAATGCCTTTTCAGATATTTTCCTATGCTTTGATTACAGTCTTGCGCTTCCTTTGTAACACAACAACACTGATATACAGCTACCAAATGGCTATAATGTGGTACTGAGCCCATCTCTTACAAAAAACCAACACAATAGACCATAAAGTAGTGAAAAAGCTTTGTGATAAAACTTTGATTTCAAAAGCAGTTTAAAAGAAGACACTGAGACTGTCAGTTTGATCTCCTTGATCCAGGGTGGTATAGACCCCACTTCAGCCCCTCTAGAGTTTCTGAGATGCCAGTTTGAGGGTATCTTGGCAGCTGGCATCTCTGCAACTGTCTTGCATCGTCTGGCATTCACCCTGCCTGCAACAGCTGGAGGGGGGGCGGACTGACAGTCACAGACAGCAAAGATCAAAGAGAAGTAAAAATGGAGGGACAGAGCCCATCTGTCAACCCAAGCAGTCACATCCTGCTCAGTGCTGTACAATGGCAGCTGGCTGGAGCCCTACGCTTGCTTGGCAAAGCATCAAGTCATCCTGATTATTTGCATCCACCCATACCAGGTCTAACAGTAGTTCAACAAGGAGATACCAACAAAAGATTAATTACTTTACTTATTTACAAGATAATTGGGCCTAAAAGCCAATGCTGGCTCAAACATCTTAATGTAACTGAGTGATGTTGTAGATGAGTTTGTCACACAGCAGAGATTTGAGTTAAATATTTATGTATTTATTCTGGATTGATCTTGTGTTGTAGTATTTGCATGTATTTTGAGTTATCTTGTGTTTATGTAGTTTTGCTTTGCATGTTAGTTGCTTTGGATTTCTTTGCATGTATGTTGACCTGCCTGTGTGATCATGCCAGATCACCCACACCTCTGTGCAGTCTAGTACCTCTAATTAATCAATGCATGCAGATCCCGGCAAGCAGTGGGCCAGAGAGGCGGCTGGGAAGGCGGAACTGTACCTCCAGAGAAGGTACAACTGGCTACCTGCCAGAGGTCAAAGGCGGCAGCAGGAAACAGAAAAGAGGGCAGAGAAGAGAGCATGTGTCAGGAGGAGGAGGCGGCGGTGTGAGAGTTCCTGAGGGGAACGACAGAGATGGGGAGCAGCGTTACACGCTGCTAGGTATGTGCAATTTTGGTCATTGATGGCTTGGGTATCTCTCTCTTTCAGCATACCCATGGGCGCACCTTTTATTTATTTATTGTGTTGACATTTTTACCTTATTGTATTCTCATTCTAAAGTTTTGTAATAAATTATTATTTTATTAATTTCTTTCACGTTATCCTTGGTTACCCAGTGCTGCTGTCTGCCTGATAAAAGAACCTGAACATAAAATTCCTAAGTTTATGTGTGAGATGATGGACCTCTGATACTAAAACAATCAATCCTGGACACTGGTGGTGTGCTGGGTGGAGGACTGTCACTGATTTAAAAACAGTGGTAAGACAATAAACATAGGGAGGATATGACTGATTTTGAAGTGGCCTCTAGAAAAGAGGGAAACAGACTGAAGCAAAGGGAATGTCCTCAGAAAAGCAAAGGAAATGTTTCGAATAATGGGAACGATAACAGAAAGGCTACACATGAATGTAATGTACTGACAGCAACCTTTTTCCAGAGTGATTATTTCAAGTCCGTTGATGAACTTTTGCTTAATTGGAAAAACAATTTATGGCTATATTTGTGCCTTAGCATAGCAGCATTTGCAGGCTCTTATCTAACCTTTAGCTTGTCTTTTTCTCTAACCGCGTTTTGGTGATGGCTTAATTATGTTCAATAGATGTGTTTTTGCTTTAGTGTTTCAGCTTTGCATAAATGTGTATTCATGCTTGAAAATTACCTTGCCATCATTTTCACTTTTCATATTTCCTTTGATGTCAATACATTAATTTCAGATGGCTGTGATGAATGCAATTTGCCTGAGTGATCAGTCTCGTTAGCTGTGGTGTGTGTGGGTGGACCGGGTGTGTTCTCGCTTGCACTCCCTCTGCCTCGTTCTGTGTTTATGGGTGAGCAGAAATGCAGTTCTCTGGTGATCATTGACACAAGCATGGGCAATGAGGTGAGCTCAGAGGTGCACTGAGACTCTGCTCATTTAGGAAAATCAAACAAAGACACAACATCAGCTTCACAAAATCTTAAAAAATGTGGTTCAATATTTTGAGTAATACACTTATTTGCTGCCGGAGAGTTAGATGAGAATATTGAAACCACTCATATCTGGTGTAAGTGGAGAAAGGATACTGTTAGCTTAGCAAAAAGACTAGAAACAAGGGGAAACTGCATAGTTTAGCTCTGTCCAATTTAAACAAAATCAGCGTACCAGCACTGCTAAAGATCACAAATTAACATGCTACTCTAATTTGTTTAATCTGTAGGATCCAGGAAGTTACTGGTCCCAGCTAAGAAAAAACTGAATTGTAATTTCTTACGCTTTTTTGTTTTGTTTTGTTTTGTTTTTGTATGGATTAAAAAGCTAACCAGCTGCTGGCATAGCCTTATATTTAACAGACAGATATGATATCTTCTCATCTCTGCCAGAAAGCAAATAAGTGAATTTCCCAAAATGTGGAACTATTCCTTTAATATTTCAAGGTGTGTAAGTTTTATGTTCTTACTCATAGTGAATGCTATTCATTTCTTGCACAAGGCTCCTTGTGTCTTGATTTAGCTTCTTTGATGACCGAAAAAAATGATCACCTAAAACTAGAGAAATAGCAACAAATTCTCCAATGGCTCTTTGTTGGAATGGATGCATTATAAAGTCTATGACTTGTTCAGCACATGCAGTTTGACAGGTAAGGTTTGAGCATGTGTCATCTTACATATGAAGAACAAACTGTATATAGTTTTTTATTTATGTGTTAAAAGAGTATATGCATGTCTTTACAATTCCTCACGGACAGCACGTTGATGTAGTAGCCATCCACCATGCCCGCTGACGTACTGTGGCCATACCGTGCTCTCTAATAGCTGTCTGCTCCAGTCTACCTGCCCTGTCGTATCTATGTCTCATGGATGTATGACAGCCCTGAAGCTGTGCAGTGCCACCATCATGGAACACTTGACATCTTCATGTATTTATGACTCTATTAAAAAGCTGCACAAGGACAAGGGGGTAGTGTGTGATGGCGTTTCATTCTTCCTTCTCCCCCTCCCATCGTACTCCCCCTCTTTTTTCCATTTTTCTCAGTCATTAGCTCAGATTTATGTAACCACCCGTTGATAGAAAGTAGATAAATGTAAGGTTAATATAAAACTGAGTAGGGATATTTGTGGTAAACATAGAAATTTCCTGTCTTTTGTCATTTTTAGATGACATGTATTTCATTTATCACGACCTTTAATGTATAATGCCTAATATAATGAGTTACTGCAGGCTAGATTCTAGCATCTATAAATTATATCAGTGAAATGATTTGAGAGAATATTTGGGATTTCATTAGAATACAAAGACTGATTATTTATTGGCATGCTGTGCATTTGTGAAAGGGTAATAACACAGTGCATATATTAAGCTACAGTATAATGTACCAGGTGGTCCATGAGATGTCTGTTGTCTGGTGGGTGTCTATATGCCTGCTGCCCACACGGATTTTAAAAGGCCAGACATGTAGCTGTATCAAAGGGCAGAAGAAAATGCAGTTTTACAAGCTCAGAGAGGCCAGTTTACTGAAAGCCAGCAAACACTTGCTGAGAAGTTGCTAAAGATGATGACCCTTTGACACACCAGTGCTTGTGTGTGTGACTAAAATGATCTTTATGAGGACAAAGAAGTCAGCAGTTATAAAATCACAACCCTCACACATGCAGGGTGACAAATGTGTGATTGCATCTTTTGTGTGTCTGTGCGTGTCTTCTGCTCTCAGTTCAATAGGCCCATTTCACCTGTCCTTGCAATCATCTCCTCCATTCAAGAAGACGGTCAGAAACAGTCCGTCAGTGTGCTCTCTCATTACAACCATGCCATCTCACTTAGGCCAAAAGATCATAGAAATCTGGCTGTTGCATCATATATAGCAATGATATACTTAAATATATGCCAGTCTTGGTTCTCAAATATAAGAATATCAAAGGGGGGGAAGATTTTTGACCATGTGCAGCGTCAACAGCAGTTTTACAATAAACATGTTACTGCAGTGCATGTAGCGCATCCTCAAATTTCCTGCCTTAGCCTGATTTCTCCCAATAACATGGCTTTATGTAAACACAATGACATTTTGAGGATCCACTGTGGAAAGCACATAGCATACACATTCACCTCCTCTCACAGATAAGCTCGTAGCAGCTTAAATTTAAAGAAAGAGTGAATGGTATGCAGATCACATGAGACATCAAGTGAAGAATACAGACTTCCACCTCTGTAAACATAACCAACAATATCCTAGAGAACAGGTACCAATTACAGAGACTCAACTTAAGTATCTGATCAAAGACTCTTTTGATGACAAAAATTGCAGCTACATCAGCTTAGAATAGAAATTCTAACTGCACCATATTTTTTCCTTATTAGATTCATTATGAGTCATTATG
The DNA here is from genome assembly GCF_914725855.1 of Thunnus albacares. Taxonomy (NCBI): domain Eukaryota; kingdom Metazoa; phylum Chordata; class Actinopteri; order Scombriformes; family Scombridae; genus Thunnus; species Thunnus albacares. The sequence continues at coordinate 14,046,299 of NC_058122.1, read as the reverse complement.
TGCACTTTCGCTATTTACTGTACGAGCACAATGCTACCCGCAGTATATGCCTTTTCTGAAACGTGTAACAGCAGCACGTGTAAGCTAAGCACCCACCAATAAAGAAATGTCTGAAAAAAAGAAAACTCAAGGCTCAGTAACAGGGGAAAATACTATATATTAAATAATCTTTCACCAAACTTCTCAAGACCCTTCAGTACATCTCAGCCAGCGCTAGCATTATGAAAGCAACAGTCTGAAAAATCCATGGAGGTTATAGCAGCCTATCCACCAGTGTGCTCATAGATAAATGTAGAGCCTGAATTAATGCAACTTTGTAGTTATGTAATGAACTTCAAATACTAAAGTTTTAGTAATCGGAGCTGTCACAAAGTAGTGTAACATATTGCAAACAAAGCTATAATTATAAAACAGCACAGTCTTTGTTACTGTTGTGAAAGAGCTGTGTATGACATGGGTCTTGTCTCTTTCACTCTGCATGCCAGGTTTTTTTTGCACAAACCCACTTTTTCTTGTGCTTGAGACAAAGAAGCTCCAAACACAAAATTAGCGAAAACTACAGTGTTGTTTTTTGCTGTAATGGCTCAAATAAACCTAAATTGGCAATAAATTATGTGTGATGATAACTGGCACATACATTTCAAGTTCACTTAAGTTAAGTATATACTATATTCATCCCAATTTGAAAAAATATCTGAATACTGTTTAGATTAGGGTGTGAAGCATACTTTGCAATGGCATGAGATGATTATTGTCACTGTTTGCATTTGATTGACCCATAAGGTGGCCTAGTCTATAGTCATTCTGAAGAGTCCCTTAAGCAATTTTGTTATGTATTACTCTTTTCTAAATAACTAGCATTGTACCATCCTATAAAGATATTCACCATGTCTTAAAGGGTAGAAGAAACGTGACCCCAACACAATACACAGATGTTAACATTAGAAGAGATCAGAGCGGGTTGCTCAAATAAATATCATCTACATTAAGTGTTCAGTCACTCAATAAATCCCCCTCAGAGGTTTATTAAAAGTGAGATATCAAAGTAGCCTTCCAGACAGAGGGGAGTAGACAGCTGTTTAGCAGGCAGTTCGCACCACAGTCTTGTCAAACAAACAAAAATCATAAGAACACACATTGATGAATACACACTCACACAAACCGACACATTATACAGTACTCTGGAGAATATACATAGCAGCTATTTAAAAGTGGTGATAATGACTACGTTACCCACCAACACCGTGGGAACCCGGGCCTGAGGGGCCCATGGGATTCACCAGAGAACTGCTTCAAAGCCCAGCCAAAATAAGATACTGGGTAACATGAATTAGAGGCTACAGCACCAATGAAAAAAAGACAATTAAATTGAAATAACTGCCAATAAAGTTGAGGAGTGGTTCAACTTTCTTTCCTTCCTGTAATTTTTGCATGCTGTGTGTTCACCTCAAGAATGCCTACATATGTTTAGGGGAATTGCTGTCTTTAGGTTACATGTTTTGATTATCTCAAGGCAATGGAGGAACACAGACCAAGTCCCTGTGTTATTTAAACCCAGAGTGTATATCTGTCTAATCAATCAATGAAAAAGCCTTTGGCCATGACATGTGCACACAAACACATACATACAGAAGACAGGGCTATTGCTGTTCACTGCAGAGAAACCACGCTCCTCCCACTAACTCTCTACTTATAGACAAATTAAGACATTGATTGCCCTCAATGTACTTAAACTTGTATTGATTTGGCTCAGCTGTCTGAAATTACCTCCAACCTGCATACCTCACGGACACACTTTGACATGGACATATACACAAACATTTATGACTAAAAGAATTGCAGAATGCTAAGTTTACCCATAGAGATCATGTTCAGCACTCCAGCGAAACCGCTGTCACAGCCAGACTTGGATCAACACAATCCTGCACATGAGTGCATGCACACACACACAGAGCTTGAACACAGCTTTGAGGCACACAATCCCTTACAACACCTTCTGTTGATTCATGGCAGTACATCAATCTTTCGTGCCTCTCAGGTGTTACTCACAAACACACACACAGCTATACATTCAAAATAATTGAAGATGCATATTCGCAAATACTCTGTGGTAGACACACACACACACACACGCGCACACACCACTGCCCCAATGTAATTGACTGGCTCCGCTGGGACAGAGCCTTGGATGGGGCTCAGGTGATGAGGGGAAAAGAGGTTGATGAGTCTAAAGCACCTAAAGAAATTACTTCTTTTCTCTCTGCTTTATATTCCTTTTGTGTCACTCCTTTTCCGTGGTTTTTCCCTATACAGCTCCAGATGTGATAAATGAGTCACTTCGACTGTGTGCGCTACAGTCTTAAATCATATGCGCTTTTTTTTTCCCCAAACAACCTTCTCTTACATGAGGAGAGAATATGGCCTCCAAGGACAGAAAGAAACTCCTTTCTCTTCATGTCAAATATTGTGTGTGGTTTAACTTGACTTCTTCACATTAACTAGCAGTATCCCCAGGCTACAAGCACAGTGTCCTTGTAAAAGTGTGGGTTGGACCCTAGGATGGGAAAATGTGAAGTGGAGAGTGTGGTGTGAAGTGATTAGGTCTTTGTCCAAATGCCTCTGGCTGCACTTCGACCGACTTCTGCCAAGGAGACAGTGGAGGGGGGACAGTGACAAAATGAAGGGGAGCAGGTAGGTTAAAGCTCAATTAAGCAATTGCTCTGAAATTAACACTGAATCAGATGACTGCCTGGTACTAGCACCGATCCCACTGAGAATCAATACCTGAGTCTGAAGCTTTATGCTGCTTTTAGCTCATTTTTTTAGGTTTTCTGGTCTTACTTTTGATGAGTAGCAAAGAAAGAGGACTCAAGAAGGACACCCAAGGTTTTTTATTCATTTTTTATAACTGTGTCCCAATTCTATACTACTTACTACTTGTATACAGTGTGTACTATATACCTATACTACTTATATATAATCGTTATGGTATACTGTTTTTACGGTTAGTATAGAAGAAATCAACATTCTTTGCCATTTTATACTAACAAGAAGACAATACCTGCTCTGTCAGATGTCAAACTGGCACAGCAATCAATTTTTTTTAATATACATACTGACTGCTTTAAGTATATTTAATTTTGTCATGTTTCCACACTCAAAACTCACTTTAGTATTAGTATTAGTATTAGTAGTATACTAGTATAATATTAGTAGAATGTAGAAAATAACTACTTTAACATTACATATAACATTTTATAAATATCAATTTATTATGGATGTATAATTTATAACTTTGACCTGCTTCAACCCCGTCAAAGGTTAGCTTGACTTTATGTCATGCGTCTCCTCTTCTCACGTATTCATTCTATGTCAGCTAGCCAGCATAGCTACGATGATGAGCTAACTAGGCACGCAGTATCCTAGCAGATAGATTGTCAAAAATAATTCCGCACATTATAGACCCAGACCAAACAGGCTTTATCACAAACAGACATTTATCTGATAATGTAAGACGAACCCTGAATATAGTAGACCACTCACAGAAAATGAATACTCAAACATTGATCCTCACTTTGGATGCTGAAAAAGCCTTTGACAGGGTGTCATGGTCCTTATTATTAGAAACCTGCGTTAAGTTCGGTTTCCATGACACTTTTATCAAATGGATCCAAGCAATGTATAACACATCAAGAGCACAGATCAGAGCAAACGGGACCCTGTCGGATAGCTTTGAATTAAATAGGAGAATGAGACAAGGGGATCCACTTTCACCTTTAATTTTTGCGATCTTTATTGAACCCCTGGCAGCATACATCAGAGCGACCAATGAAGTTGAAGGTGTGAAAATAGCACAGGAATATCACAAATTGGCCTTATATGCAGATGATGTGGTTCTATATATCACAAACTTAGAAAAATCATTACCAATAATTATGAAAATTATTAATAACTATGGTTTAGTATCAAGGTACAAGCTAAATATGCAGAAGTGTGAAGCAATGGTTTTAGGTGCACTTGTCAGCAAAGAATTGAAAAAGGAATATCAATGGAGATGGGACGTGGATAGAGTCAAATATCTGGGAACTGTGATACCAAAGAATATCAAGTTACTATATCAAGTGAACTATAACTGTTTGGAGGCACAAATAAGGCAAGATCTGAATCGGTGGAGAACTATTTCTCTATCAATAGGTGGAAGAATAGATGCAATCAGAATGAACGTACTCACCCGTTTATTGTTCTTATTCCAGACAATACCTCTGTATATAAGTGCAAATGCTTTTAAAAAATGGGACAAAATGATGAGCAAATTTGTATGGGACAGTAAAAAACCAAGAATAAACTGAAGACACTTAAAATGGCTAAAGAGAAGGGTGGACTTGTTCTCTCCAATCTAAAGCACTGCTATTATGCAGCCCAAATGCAACCAATACGTACCTGGTTAAATGATAACTCTGAAGCAAGGTGGAGGCCAATAGAGAAGTACATGTGTCGAGTGTCAATAAAAACAATACCTTTCTGTAAAAAGAGTCAATGGAGGGCACAAATAACTGATAATACACTAATCAGAAATACTCTGGAGACTTGGGGTAAAATGAAGAAAAACTGTGACTTGAGGGATGACCTAATGGCATTGGGAGAAATAAAGGAAGACCCTGAATTTACCCCTAACACACAAGATACAGCCTTTAATACATGGGCACAAAAAGAATTAAAAATATTTGGACAATGCCTAAATGAAAATGGAATAATGACATTCGAATCTTTAAGGCAACATTACCATTTACCACACTCCTACTTCTTCCGATATTTACAAGTGAGAAGTTATATTCAGAATAGTAAAATAGGAAGGAAGATCAGCAGTGATCTTCATCCACTTGTGCAATTTCTGATAAAGAATTATAGTAATATCAGAGTGCCACATCAAATCTCAGCAATTTACGCTATCTTAGAAAACAGCCACAATCAACAAGACATAAGAGTAAAACTGAAATGGCAAGAAGAACTTAACATGAACATATGAGTACACTTGGAAGGAAATGAATCGTAATCTACACACAACCACTGCATCTCCTTATTGGAGAGAGTATGCATGGAAGATACAATCACACTACTTTTTAACACCAGCTCAACAAGCTAAATACAATTGTAATATATCACCGAACTGCTGGAGGGAGTGTGGTGGACCCTATGCTAACTTTAGTCATATTTTTTGGTTTTACCCATCATTACAATTGTACACAATATACAGAAAGAAATCAATACTATCTTAAATTCTGCTATTCATCTGAATACAGACTTTGTGCTGTTAGGCAATACAGTAGACAAAATACGGAATGAAAATGATAAATACCTGTTAAGGATATATAACAGTATAACAGCACTTAAACAGATAACAAGAAACTGGCTCCAAAAAACATGTCCTCTGACAGATAAATGGAGAGACACAGTCCAACAAATATATCAGATAGAATACTTAACTTATAAAATCAGGGGGAATTTGAAGCTATTTGAAAAAAGACGGTCCAAATGGTCAAGTTATTATAATATGGTAAATGAACAAGGAATTGAAGCTATCGGTTTGTGGTTTGGACATTTCGAGGCTGAGGGTCACTTAGGGGTGCACTACATGTAACTTACTTGGAGTGAGGACTTGTAATTTTTTTTTTTCCTCTTTCTTCCCCCTTTCTTCCTACTTTGTTCTGTTTTTGTCTTTGCCTTTGTCTCAGCTCTTTGATGCTGTATGTTTTGTCTTAGATTTCCTTTTTTTTTTTCTTCCTCTCTCCTTCTTTATCTTCCTCTTCTAAAGAAGAAGGCGGGAAATTCTGATAGAAGAATAAACTATGGATTTATGGAATACTTCAAGTAAATTCTCAAATATGAACTGGGATCAAAGACGTTTTTCTATTAATTCAGAATAACTACAACATTGTACAATCAAAGTCAGTGCTGTAAAATTGTCATTATTTATTTATTTATTATTTTAATTTATTGTATAATTTATTGTATGATGTATCACCAGGTGACACACCCACACACATTATTTATGTATATCATTAAAAAAATTTATTGTCATCATTACATGGGCTATACAACATAAGTAAAAAGTATGAAATGCCATGATGATAATAAAAAATAACTACGCATGCAGTAAAATATGGCAGAAAAATGGAGGAAAAAATACAACTTTAATAAGCAGTGGGAGGAAGAGTTCTTCACAAAAGTAAAAGAAAAGGGTGTATGTCTTATTTGTGGAGCAACGGCAAAGCGGCACAACATAGAGAGACACTTCAATACATGCCGCAAGACCTTAAATGCTAGCTACCTGCCAGGCAAATCATTACAGGTAGAAAAAGCCTGTGAGTTAAGACATCTTTGGGCAAACAGCAATCTTTTTTCACTAGGCCAGTGAAAAAGTCCCAAGCAGCAACGGAAGCCTTGTTTAGAGCTACACAGAAAGGAGCAATGATGCTGATCACAAATATCTTCAAAGACGAGAAGAATGGGCCCGAAGTCATCTCTGCTTTTTCCGACATCCAACTGGGGGTAAATACAATCACCAGAAGACTGTCAGCTGGACCAAGATCTGAGTATGTGCAGGTGGTTTATCATCCAGTGCGACAAGTCAGTGGACACCAGCAGTATGGCGCAGCTAGTTGTGTTTGTACGAATGGTGTTCCATGATTTCTCCACAAAAGAAGAACGCCTGACACTACTGCTACTGAAGACAACTACAAGGGGTGTTGATATCTACAATGCGGTGCAGGGGTATTTCGTGGAGAAAAAGGTACTGTTGAAAAAACTAGTGTCTGTGATGATCAGCTGTCACACAGGCTTTGTCATGCAATGCAAAGGTGACCCAGATTTCACCAAATTTCTACATTACCACTGCATCATTCATCAGCTGGCGATATGTGCAAAAGTGATGGGCTTTGATCATGTAATGACTCCAGTCATGAAGATCATAAACAGCATCTGCTCCAAAGCTAAACAACACAGGTCATTCAAAGTTCTGTTGGAGGAACTGTCAGCTGAATATGGTGACTGGTTACTACACACTGTAATCCAATGGCTCAGCAGGGAAAGAATTTTGCAGTGTTTTTTTATTATTTTTGGGCGAAATCAAAGAGTTCATGGAATCCAGAGTGGAGCACGCCTCGCTGCTTCAGGACACTGAGGGGATACTAGACCTTGAACTGTGAACTGCAAGGAAAAGGCAGGACTATCTCTGACATGATCAGTGCTGTAAACACATTGAAAGCCAAGATGGACATTTACAGATAAAGTCAGTGCTGAATGACAATGCTTCTGCATCTGGGGCCTTCAACAGGGCTGCAGAAAAGTACTCCCAACTCATAATTAGCAAGAGTTTGAGGACAGGTTCTGTGACTTTGATAAGCTGGAGCCATGTGTGTTATTCATTTCAAATCCTTTCATGCAAATGAACATGACATGCATTGCTGAGCAACTAAGTGCAGCATTCAGCCTGGATGCTGGTGAGGTAAAGATGGAAATTCTCACGTTGCATAGTGACATTAACCTCAAAGCCCAAACTTTTGGTGCCTTGTGAACCCAGAAAAGTACAAAGGTGTATGCACAGCAGCTATGAAAGTTGCCTGTCTTTTTGGTTCAACCCATCAGTGTGAATCAGCCTTTTCTGATATGAATTTCATTAAGAATAAACACAGAACACGCCTTATTGATACACACCTAGACGACTCAATCAGAGTTGCAGTGTCAAGTTATATCCCTGATTACAGTGCACTTGTAAACAGTATGCAATGCCAAGCTTCCCACTAAAAGACCTTTACAGGTGTTTATAGATGTTTTCTTTTGAAACATAAAAAAGGAGTTTAGGAACTTTAACTTTAAACTTCAATATTATTGTAAATGTGACAAATGTGATATTGTATGACTCTCAAATGTTTTAACAGATTAATTGTTGAGATTAACAGAGAAATCATTAAACTTGCATTTTTAAATACATATATATATATATATATATATATACATATATTTGTTTTCTTATGATCAATTGGATAAACATTAATATCGATTTCGAGGAATCATTAACATTAATCAGTGAACACAGACAGTCTCCTAACATATGTAGCGTCTTAAATGTATAATATTCATTATTTAAAAAGTAAACCGAGCAAATTTATATTATTTAGGAAGATTGTACCCCCATATTATGCTCTACCCTTCAGGTAGCTCTCAGTCTCACAAAGGTTGAGATGGCTAGCTGCCTCCATCGACCACCACACATTTCACAACAAAACGCAGCATGTTGCTCCCCGGCCACACCACATTGAGCCTACCACTGTAAAGTGTAAAGTTGGTGGTGTGCAGGTACGTACAGTGGATGGGATGACTAAGTGGGAGTGAGAGATGCTTTGATGAAGCATGGTGCACAACACAACGTTAGGGATCTTTTATGTTATGTTAAGATATTACCTGCAATAGCGCTGCTACTTGATCGCGCTGACAAGAGTGTGAGCAACAGAAATTGATGGGTAGGCACCTTACATGGCAGCCTCTGCTATCAGCGTATGAATGTGTGTGTGAATGGGTGAATGTGGCATGTAGTGTAAAGTGCTTTGAGTGGTCGGAAGACTAGAAAGGCGTTATATGAGTGCAGTCCATTTACCGTTTACCAAGGAATTTCTGATTCTTACATATAGAACCTTTAAATTTTATTAATTATAATTTCATCTAAATGTGTCAGCTCTCTACTTGAAAGAATTACCAACCACAATCATGATAAATAAAATGTCAAACCCTAAAATAACGTACACTGTTAAAGTAGTATCCATCTCCTATCATGGTTATCTCTTCTTTTCATTTGCCAGGTCGATTGGAAGGCGGCTGTTCTGGTCGACTGTTGGTTATCATGTGGTACTGATGGTGTCAAAAAAAAACAAAACTGTTTCCAAATTATTATTTTTTAAAGAAATATTTTTAAAAATAGTTTGCCGTTTAGGCAAACAAGAAACAGAATCTTAGTTTAATGTTTTCTGCATGAAGGATATCTTTCTATTTAGATCTGTCAGGTAAATGAATCTGGTTATTAAAGTGCAGCTCCTAGAGTCTGGTTTAGGTGCCCTGTTGCTCCAGTAAAGTATGTCAGTATACCTTTTCCAAGTCTCCTGCTGACTTGATGCTCAAGGAGCTGCTCTGTGATGTCAGGGCTAGAACTCTAGAGACAAGCCCAAGCTGCTGTGGTTCTGAGGGATGCATCACTCTCTTCCTTGGCATCCCCTTGTCATCAGCCAGCCGTCCTCTCAAGATGGGTCTCTGCAGGTCTGGCATGCACTGTAGTCCTTTGGAACTGCACCAGTATATGTGAGCTTAATCTCTTGGAATTTTTGCTCCAGAATTTGCAGTACCTAAAGAAAAAAAGACAACACAACAAGTTGTACATGATGACACTTAATTTGTAGTAGTTTTTGTAGAAGTTGTATTTGTAATTGTAATTATAAATACAGGTAAATCAGTGGTTTAATACGGTAATCGGGTTTTACATATAGCAAAATTCCATCCCTGTTTTTCATTGTTGGCCTGTGGATATGATGGTTATAATCTAGGCCTGCAGGCAGGACACAAGCCTCATACACACAGGTGGGCTGAAGGAGAACCTCTTGGACATGTACATAAAAATGTGGAGTGTAGGTGGTTGTTGCCAATGCTGGAATAACAACTTTTTCTCCTGGATTTTCCACCACTGAAACAGGCTTTCACCATCTGAACTGCATTTGTAGAATGACCCATGCTTGGCTTAAATCTCCTGTAATGGGCTAGATATTCTAAAGCCTGAATACAGAGCCAAGAGGAGGTGCAGAAGTCTAGTGTTCTCTCAGACAACTTGAATAACAATATGCAAAGGTTATTTTTGCCTGATGACGCCAAAAATAAACTGCTTTAAGCCTGTTGTTGTTAAGTAAGCAACACCTTACTAGTCATCTAAAAGCTGCCTTAAAATTGGAGCTGATTGACAGCCTACACATAACCGCTTATTTCCACCAACATACATTTTTTAGTTATTTATGAAATTAAATACAATAAACAAACACTGTATGTGACTGTAACAAAACAGAAACAGTCATCAAAACCAAAACCCCATTCTCAATTGTGTCTCAATTGTGCATCATTGCAGCAAAACTGTTACCCTTTACCAAAGAGTATACTTGCACAAGATGCATGTGTTGGCGTTGTGGTTATCCGCCACAATGGCGTTTACCAAAAAGTATGCGCATACAAGATGATACGTTGGCATTTTGGTTGTCCGCCAGAAACTGTTATAAATGGACTTTCATGCAGTTTTAAGCAACATTTTTACAATAAACTTTTAGATCTTGGTCGTTTTTAACTGTAACTTTTAACTGGAAGAAGGATTTTAGTCGTTAGACGTCTGGATCTTAAGTTATCAGAGAAACAAGCTGAGCAAACATTAGCAGCAGCTCGGCTAGCAGCCCCTCCTGGATGTCCTGTGCCTGCCTAACAGCAATGAAGAAATTGCTTTATTCACTGTTTTTACCTGTTTTAATCAGTCTGTTTTAGTCTGATTTAGTCAGATCTGTTTTAGAAGTAATCCCAAGCCAGAGAAGCTGGTTGTCTAACAATAAAGACAACTCCCATGATCCTGCACTACTTCACAACGTCATCAAACTTCGTCTTTTGTTATCGTTTTGATTGAGAGACCCCTAGCAGCAGAAATTAAATATTGTGCGTTTAAAATCAAAATGGAATGAATTGCACGCAAGTTTTTCTTTTTTTACTCACAATGCAGAGTGTAAAGACAACAAGAAAACAAGAATTAAATGTGATCGAGAAGATGAAGACTGGGATAATTGGAGGCAGAGATGGAACCAGACGGAACTGAAACATATAAAAAGCGATACTAAACTTATGATGACACTGTGATGCTGTGATGATCTGAGCACAAATGAGGGCAATGTGCTCATTATCAGCAATCAACAGACACGCCTGTTATATGACTTTGCTTTAGAAGTACTGTAGGCTAAACTTGTGCACTAGTTTGGCAAACTATCCAGCAAACTGATTCACTTGTAACTGATGTGATGATTAATGACTCCATTGATCATGCAGTAAAACTGCTTTATTGTTGCAAAATAATAACGTATATTTTATTGTGTAGCGTACACATTTATAGTTGAAAAACACTATGTACTTGTTAAAAAACACATTTGCTTGGTGTACTGAAAGTAATATAACCAATGCAGTGCATATTGGCACACAAATGGCCTACACTCAGGTACAGGTAAAGCACACTAAATGAGTGAGTAGTACAGCATGTGAGAGTAGGAGAAAGGCCTGGGTGTGTTGGGGAAAGCTTATTCTCTATATCTCTGATAAAGAAGTGCAGAAACCCAGTAGAGAGAGGAAGAGCTAAGAGACAGAACACCCACAGTCAGCCCCTCTCTCACTCCCCCTAAGGCTGTGCCATTGATCTGCCTGCCAGCTACACTTAAAGTGGTTTGGGAGAGAGCAGAAGAGGGGGTTGTGAATCACATAATATCTGTCGTATGACCTGTGATTCATACGACAGGTGCATGGCCTATAGCGTAACTTGTACTAAACCAAAAGGTGAATTAACAAGCTTTATTGTTACAATTAATTTAATGTGTTTTTGTTTTGTTTTGTTTCATTTTTTATGTGTAATGTTATTGTAAAATGAATACCATTAAGTTTTGGACTGTTGACAGAATAAAACTAGCAATATGAAGACTTAATTTAGGCTGTAGGATAAAGCGATGCACATTTTTCCACTATTGTCTGATATTTTATAGACTTATTATATAGACAAATTTATAAATTGATGTAAAAAATAATCTGATTAATTTCAGAACAAAAAGCAAATAAAACAATTTGCAGAAGGTTAACATGAAAAGAAACAGTTTTACAAAGGTCAAACTGTATATAGACACGTATCCTATACTATCTGTCAGACTAGTACCTGTCTGGGTTACATGAGATGAATGCCCTCGTTCAGTCACTTTGTAGAGTGTCCTATGAAATTAAAATGCATTTGTAACAGTAAGTGCATATATATATATATGGTGTTCCTCAGCGTTGGCATTGATCCTACAAGTCTCTGAACTCTACTGGACGGATGAACACCATTCTTCAAAAAGATATTCCCTCATTTGGTGTTTTGATGATGGTAGTGGAGAGCGCTGTCTAACACATCAGTCCAAAATCTCACAGGTGTTCAATTAGGTTGAGATCTGGTGACTGCGAAGGTCATATGTCACAGCCCGGCTCATAGGCTGCGACAAAATATGGGAAACCAGACGAGTTTTGTAACTTAGGATAAGTGTTAATTTACAAAATATAGTAAATAAACACTTAATAATAATAATATAGATATAGATATAGATATATACACACACATACAGGTATATATAAGGTATAAGAACACCATGAACGCACTACCAACTCTGAACCTGCTGATCTGTCTCTTTCTCCGCCCTCACAGTGGGAGATGAGCAATAAGAGAAGTTTCTCATGGGAATGAAGAAGGAAAGAAAGTAGCCCTCTTCAGTCATGCCTCCCTGTCTGCTGGCAATTACAGCTCCATTGGCTGAATCATTAGAGTAATTTACTTACAAAGTGCTCCATACTCCACTTTGAAGAGTCAAACTGGCCCACCATTTCCCTCCTGCATCAGACCAGCATGCACACATTTCGACCCAGTCGATATAAATGATTGTCTTCTTTTGCTCCCTTACAGAGCCAATCTTTAAAGTTCTCTGCACTCAGGTGCGGTATTTGTAATACTCGTAGGACCTGCATTATATGTAGCAGACTTAAACTGCTTTATATAAATATGCCTAAAAGAGCAGAGCGATTGTCACAGTAGTACAGTGTTTATTTTTTCATTTATTTTCATTGTCCTTTTTTGACATTAACCTCTGACCAGAAATGGAAAACACTACAAAATTGGCCTAAAATCAATTGATTCTTGAAAAAACAGTAATAATACAGTTTGGTGACATATATAATGTGTGGCTGTTAACAAATCTGTAGTCGGTCTTACTGCTCCTGGTCATTTACATTTCTGTGTTAATAATTTTATAAGCCATGTTAATTTGATCTCTGTTTGTGCCCTGAACCATATTTTACAGATGGGTGTGTGTGTGTGGTCATCTAGGCTCTATCAGCAGTGTTCAATACACATATTACACATAATTCCATGTTCATTACGTTTGTGCAGATTGGATTGCTATTTGCAAGACCCCTATAGCCATCACTCACATAGGAAAAGTGGTAGATGGAGGCTACAGTTTATACATACATTCACATCAATATTATAATCAACCAACCGGACATGGAGGAACAGGATAACTGATAAACAGGGTAATGATTAGATTAAAAAAAACAAAAAAACAACAAAAAACAAACACCAAATACACATAAACACACACTATTAAATACCAATATCCTCCATTCCGTTTACCCCAGTCTGTGTGGTATATGACATTTGCCAGTAAATCATTTTGTCAATTAATCACGTGTCAACCAGGGAAAAGGAAATGGCAGGTGTTGACTGATATCGTTTATGGGAAAAAACGAACAACTGGATACCAAGAATGAGCTGGGGAACTTATGGAGGAAGAGATTGGGACTTCTGAGGAAAAGCAGTGTGCTACAATCTAACAACACTTGGCCTTGATTCAGAGAGAATTCCAGAAGAGTAGCTGCACCAAAAATGAGCTCCTGAATACATCTCAAACTTGGACCTAAAAAAAGTGGGACATTTTGCAAAATAACCCTCAAATAATCTGAAGAAAGGACTCTCAAGAAAAAGTAACAGCATTAATCAGCAAGAACAGAAGAGGAAATTTCATCTTTGGACAAAAGCTAACAGAAGAGTTATTTTATGAAAACAAGAAGACAAACTTAAAAAAATTAAAGGATCCTTGTTGGTATCATTAATGTATCTGGTAAACTGTATGTAGTTTGGGAGGGAGGGGGGGGTTGTTTTGTTTTTTAGCCAGTGTTGATGGGCTAGAAAAGCTAGCCTAGCCTAGCTCCCCTTGGAGTAAACAAGCGGTCGCCATGGAAACTGGTCAGCAGACAGCTAAGCACAGCACAGCCCTCAGAGCGGAGTGCAGGGACATTGACAACCCTGCTAAATGTAAGAGTGGAACAGCTACGGAGAAACACAAATAGAAGGCAGGAACACAAAGAGCACAAAGAAGGAAGGAAGAACAACCTCATATTCTTCACTGATTCCTTCTACATCCCGAGAGATACTCTGTGCAGCGATTATGCATACATATCCAGTGAGGGCATTGGCTCAGGAGGCAGATTAAAGATCTGTAAAGATGAACACCTTGACAAGGATGACCCTCTGCTTACTATCACATATTACACCAAAGGAAAGGTCATGGTCCAAGGGAATGAAGCCAATCTGAGGTCCTTTGAAGAGACATTCCCCCTGTTGAAAGCTGAGGTGGACACCAAGAAGATCAGTGTCCCCTCTGACAGTGAAGATGATGAGAGCCCACCACCTTGTCCATCTCTGGCCCTCCCACACCTGCCAACTCCACCAACCAGCTGAAGGAGAGTATGTCACTGCTAGAGCTGGACTTTGCTGAATTCAAATAGCTGACCCAACCCAGACTGTCTGACCCCCCAGACAACACTCTGCAGCAGCTTAAAGAGGAGCTCCAGCAGCTCAAGAGAGACAACCGGGCCTTGGCATCTGACCTCAGAGGAAGTGTAGAGGCACTCAAATAGGAGATCAGTGTGCTCCGTGTTCAGTTAGCCAAAGTGACGGAGAATGCTGAGAATAAAGAGAGGAGCTTCACCAGGCAAGTCCAACGCCTGACAAACCAACTTTCATCAGTCCCCACAATGACAAGTACAGAGACACAGACTCTCCCTGCGAGTGTCTCAAACCCCTGCCTTGTCTCTGTTCCACCCGCTCTGCTCTGCACCCAGCCCAACAACACCCTGGCACATCCTGATACATCCACACAGCCAGCTGCAAACTGCCAGCTCTGCCCATCTCAACTTCCCCCTGAAGAGCAAGCCCCACAAGTGGTCCTGCTGGCTGACTCTAATGGGAAAATCCTGGCCACAAACAAGCTTTTTCCTGGTAACAAAGTGCTGTCTAAACGCTTCAGCACCTCATTGTGGTCTCCACCCTGCTGCCTAGGACAGACACCCCTCCTCATGTCATCTATGACATTAATATGGAGATCAGAAGAGGATGTGCCACCTTACTTACTTACCCACTCCCCACATGCCCACTACCTCACCACTGTGAAGCACATTCAGAGGAGTCTACCTTCCCCCGCCTCAGCCCCTGCCCACCAACCCCCTCATCAGCAGCAGAGCTACACAGCAGTAGCTGCCCCTTGTCCCTCTCCCCAACCACAGCAGTGGAGCTGTGCTGCAGTTGTAGCCCAGCCTATTGCCACAGTCCCTCCCCCTACTACCTCTGAGCTGGAAGACAGATAAAAGAGATCTTTGCCATCAGATTTTACCAGTAAAACAGGGTAAATCAAACATTTTGTTAAGGTTAGATCAAACCCTGGGTATAACTGATAGGGATCAATAAATATCTCTGTGCTATTTGTATAACCCCAGAAGATTCTTATTTTGAAGAAGACATTTTTGAGACTCTCCTTTAGAAATTGCCTATTTCCAAGCCCAGGGAAACGTGCTTCTAACTGTAAATCTGAATGGACGAGCAGGAATTGAACCTGATGTCATCAACCCGCAGGAAAACAACCATGTGTTTGGTCAGTCTCCTCTGTTTACCACACCAACCATCACCCATCGGAACAACCTTGACTCTGAAATAAATCAAAATGGCAAGGAGGTAGTGCATCTCTGTTGGGCCTTAGGCCTATGCATAGTTAACGGTAGGTTCAGCAGGGACTCTTCAGGGAGTTTCACATGCCCCTCAGCTCTTGGGTCTAGTGTAGTAGACTATGCAATCACTGATATGGACCCCTCCACTATCAGTGCATTCACTGTCAGACAAAAATCCCTCTTTTCAGACCATGACCAAATAAATGTGTTCTTTAAACTCTCAGGTCAAATGAGTGACACAAAACTATCTGATGGGCCCCAGACAGTGGAGACAGATTCATCATGGCCTTGAACTCCCCTGATTTGATGAATGACATATCAATATATGACCAAAATCAATATGTCCCTACCAGAGATGGTGTTAAAAAAAAGGCCATGAGGCAGCTATTAAAGCTGACCTTATAAAAATTGCAGCCTGTTAAAAGGCAAAACACTGACAAATGTTTTGGTCAAGAATGTAAAACCATCAGAAAAGACCTGAGAAAAATAGCAAATGAAAAACATTGCCAACCAAACAACCAGCCTTACGCATTAAGTACGCATTAAATTTTAAACAAATATAACCATACAATTAGGAATAAAAAACAAAATTATACCCACATGAAACTTGAAGATATTGAGAACGCCATTCATCAAAATCAATTGTGGGATATGTGGAACACCTTTAACACAAAGCAACCACAAGCATTACCCATCCAGAATGGTGACATCTGGAGAGAACATTTTGAAAATCTGTACAAAGAAATACCAATAAATCTAATTAATTTAGATCAATGTATTATAAAAGAAAAACTTCAAACAATAGAAGAAACAATTAAAGACAACAAAACCCCCTTGATTTCCCCAATTACTTGGGAAGAATTGACCACACAGACAAAATATCTTCAGCCAAGGACAGCTTGTGGTCCAGACAGCATTAAAAATGAAATGCTCAAATGCAGCACCCCAGAGATGAAGGGTGCAGTGTAGAAGCTGCTCAATATCGTCTTACAATCAGGATGTTTTCCTAACATCTGGTGCAAAGGGCTCATTTCCCACATTCATAAGAGTGGGGACAAATCAGACCCTAGTAACTACCGTAAGGAAATTATTCTTATTGATTTCAAGAAAGCTTTTGACTATTTGGCATGAAGGGCTCTATTACAGATTTCTACATTGTGGTATTGATTAATATCTTACACTGCACCGTAACTGTTTTCATTATATTTAAATGTCTTTTTATATTGCCTCGTTTTGCTTCACATTCTTTCTTGATGCCTTTTTTGTTTTATGTAAAGCACTTTGAATTGCAATGTTGTTGAAATATGCTATACAAATAAACCTGCCTTGCTTTGCTTTGCTTTGCCTATAGGGGGCAAAATGTATGATCTGGTTAAATCAATGTATTTGGAAAATAGGTGTGCTGTTAAAATTGGAGACAAACAAACTGAGTTCTTCACCCAGAGATGAGGTGTTTGTTACAATTTAGGTCTGATTTTATTCAATGTGTATATAAATAAACTTGCTGTTCAGTTGGATCAATGTGCTGCTCCTGGTCTCTCCCTCCTAGGTAGAGAGGTGAAGTCTCTGTTTTATGCTGATGACCTTGTTCTACTGTCTCCTATTGAACAAGGACTACAGTAACAGCTGGACATAGTAGAAAAATATTGTCAGAACTGGGCCCTGGCAGTAAATATGAAGAAAACAAATGTCATGATTTTTCAAAAATGCCCCAGATGTCAGGAGAATAAATACCACTTCACCATAAATAATCATATAATTGAACGTAGTATGAGGTATACCTACCTTAGTATAACCATAACAGCATGAGGGAGTTTCAACATGGCAGTGAATGCACTAAAAGAAAAAGTTTGAAGAGCTCTAACTGCAATTAAGAGAAAATTTCCAAATTCTAATTAAAATGTGGCAACCCAGTTAAAATATTTGATAGTGTGATCCTGCCCATTGTGCTCTATGGTAGTGGAGTATGGGGTCCACTCAATCATTATAGCTATACCCGTTGGGACAAACATCCAACAGAATCTTTACGTGCAGAATTCTGCAGATATATTTTACATGTACACAGAAAAACACCAATAAATGCATGTAGAGCAGAATAAGGCAGATACCCACTGATAATTAATGTTGTGTTAATGTTCATATTATTGTTATTTTGTACTATCCAGATTGTATTTTAATGCTTTGGCAACATCGTTCTTGAAACTTTGATGCCAATAAAGCCCACTGAATTTACTTGAATTTAGCCTACTTGAATTGAATTGAATGTTTTTATACTCAGAAACTCTCAGACTTTACCTCTAAACTTCTCTCCTCATCTTTCTTTCTTTCACCTCGAAGAACAAGTTACTGATCAAAGTTTCAAATGCATTTATTGATGGTGTGTTGTCCTGCATCAGTGCATATCCCCAACAATTATTTATTAAGGAGGACTGGAGGGTTGTAAGAAAAAAAAAAAAAAAAAAAAAAATATATATATAT
The DNA here is from genome assembly GCF_914725855.1 of Thunnus albacares. NCBI lineage: Eukaryota > Metazoa > Chordata > Actinopteri > Scombriformes > Scombridae > Thunnus > Thunnus albacares. The sequence continues at coordinate 14,027,969 of NC_058122.1, read as the reverse complement.
ATATATATATATATATAGACCCACATCTATGCTGCTACACAAATTCTCCATTATATTTTTGTATATACTGTAAATATGATACATTATTAGTTTTATTGAAAAAAATACAAAATTGTTGTAATTTAATGTATAATTCTTTGAAATACAAAACGAAAAAAGAAAACAAAAAGACTTATACTGGCTTTACAAGTCACTATTTGTATATTTATAAGTATTTTTGTGAGTGTGTCTACAAGGAAGTGATGTGTATTTATTTTCTACAGCCAAAGGAACAAAGGGATCCAGGTCTATGTGTGATTGTGATGAGATCTGTGAGTGCCCTCTAGTGTTTAAAGCCTCTGCCTCTGTAATCATGAAAAAGATGAGTGACAACTGCATCACAGATGCCGCCCTCAGCATTGCATGCTGTTGGTAATAGCACTTATTGCTATTACTAATGGATAAAGCATTTATTTTCTGTACACCTGCCGTCCTGCCAGATATCTCTTTTTCAGGGAGCATTTCAATCTCAGGAGACAAATTCAAACACGTGGTGTGCAGCAGTCATAAAAGACAGCAAAGACGGCAATATAATGAGACATCAATCATGAAGACAGACAGTGAAAATGATGATTAAACAAAACAACTGCAAGATTCCATCATCCATAACTTGCATGCTCAAAAACAAAGAGCTCTCTCTTATTATGAGCTAAACCTTTTCTCACCACAACTAGACTGATTATTGTAGAATTATCAGTGTGTGTGAGTGAGAAACTGCTGTAAATTATCATTCTTTACTATTAGCTGTACTTGTAGTGCACTAACATGAAGATATCCTTTACACTTTAGTTAATACAGGCCTGGACACATCAGAGACACACAGGATCTAAAAACTGGTAAAATAGAAAAGCTGCTTTCAGCTACCACACCTCCATTTTAGTACTCAGGGAGACCCAGAAAAGAAAATAATGAAACCAATTATAAAAGCAGTCATTTTGATTAGGCACACATGCAAAATCTCTAAGCTACAAAATGATGCGAAGAAACAACCTCTCTCTGCAACACAGATCCCAGTATGACTCAGTATGACACTGACACATGATATGTGGCTTCTATTTGTCACTCATTACAGCTCAAAAATTACTTTTATGCTGTAACCATCTTTGTTTTTTTATCTCCTCTGTACCTTTTGTTATTTTCTCTCATTTCCACACAACTGTGCATAAGCAAACCGCAACCAAACTAATCAAACACACATGTACCATGCATGCACGCTGATGTACACAAACACATGCACACAGTTTTATAATAAGCTTGTACATGTTACCTCTGTTGATAGACTTCCAACCCTGAGAGCCCCATTAGAACAAAGCTAAAAAAAAAAAAAACACTGAATCTAAACTGTGAGGAGAAGTTATTACCTCCAGCTATAAAATGCCCTGCCCTTTTACACAACAACAATGACACATTCTGGCCACATCAACCATATGTTCCAGCATTCTCACTTTTCTGTATCCAATTTATTTTGCCCTGCCATGCAGGCAAGAAGGAGAGGTAGCTGATATCAAATCTGTTGGTTGTGTTTAGAAATCTTCTATAGAAGGAAGAGTTCTATAATTAGAATAAATAGCATGAAACTATGACAGAGCATGAGCTGATGCATACTAGAACTTTTGCATGTTGAAAGAAAAACATGAAGTTACAAGTGCGGCAGGAATCCACTTAAGGGTTAGAGAGTATTGTAGTTGGTTACACAGTAGAAATGTAGCAAATAGACAAATGACCTTGAAGAAAGCAAACAAATCTATATCTAACTTTTTTGTAATTATTTTAGTTTCTATTTGAACTTTAATTGTGTACAAAAAAGCAAATTATAATTGCTGATTGATTGTAGTGTTTAAGTGAAACAAATTCAAGTATCTGTGCAACATTTGTGAGTTACAACCTTTCATGATATCAGATGATCCTCTCTTATCAACTCCATCTATCTGCCCACATTCTACTGGTATTTTACAACTGTCCAGATATAGAACTACAGACATCTTCTTCAATACAAGCACACAACTCATGGATTGACTCTTATTTGGTGCTGCTGTTTTTCTTAATTTCTATTAATATGAGAAGATGATCACTGTGTTTCTCACATAGGATATTTTGACAAAAACAGGAGAAACTCACATCAGCCTAGGTAAACTTGTCTCCTTGGAAGTTTAATTCAAGTTTTATTTTAGTTAGGAAACCTGTTCAACACTACCTGACTGTAAATCAAGAACTGTTCCAAACCATGTCTGAGAAAGACCATTTGAGTTAATCTGGTACAAAAAGCCAGTCTAGAACTAGGCCTAACCCCTAAACTGGAGACCAGTTAATGCAAATCAAATCAACTATCATTGTGCAAGGCATCCCTCCAGTGACAGTGTCTGTGTGTCTGCCTGTGCAGTCATTTGTAGTGATGACTGAAATGTTAGCATTAGTAGCTAATCTGTGGGGAGTGTTTTTGACAACCATAGCAGAGTGCTGGGTGAATGGGAATAAGGTGTCAGTGCAGCTGCTTTAATAACTGCCTAAAGACTTCTCTCTCACTTACAGAGGTGCCAAGAGGAGATGGCAAATACAATGCATTAAGAAAGTATTCAGACCCCTTCACTTTTTTCACATTTTGTTGTGTTGTAGCCTTATGTTAAAATAGTTTAAATTCATTTTTCCCTCATCAATCTATGCTCAATACCCCATAATGACAAAGTAAAAACAGAATTTTAGAATTTTTTGAAAAATTTATTAAAAAAGAAGAACTGAAATATCACACTGACATAAATATTCTTTGCTCTGACACCTGAAATTTAGTCCGGGTGTCTTCCATTTCTCTTGATAATCTTTGAGATGTTTCTACAGCTTGATTAGAGTCCACCTGTGGTAAGTTCAATTGATTGGACATGATTTGGATAACATCTCACAGCTGACAATTCATAGTTGAGCAATAATCAAGCCATGAGGTCGAAGGAACTGCCTACAGAGCTCAGAGACAGGATTGTGTCGAGACACAGATCTGGGGAAGGCTACAAAAAATTTCTGCTGCATTGAAGGTTCCCAAGAGCACAGTGGCCTCCATAATTCTTAAATGGAAGAAGTTTGGAACAACAAGGACTCTTCCTGGAGCTGGCTGCCAGGCCAAACTGAACGACTGGGGGGGGAGGGGCTTTGGTAAGGCAGGTGACCAAGAACCCAATGGTCACTCTGGCTGAGCTCCAGAAGGACAACCATCACTGCAGCACTCCACCAATCTGGGCTTTATGGCAGAATGGCCAGACGGAAGCCTCTCCTCAGTGAAAGACACAGGAAAGCCCACTTGGGGTTTGCAAAAAAGCACCTAAAGGACTCTCATACTGTGAGAGACAGGATTCTCTGATCTGATGAATCCAAGATTTAACTGTCTGGCCTCAATTCTAAATGTCATGTCTAGGGGAAACCAGACACCGTTCACCAACTGCCCATACTATCCCAATGGTGAAGCATGGTGGTGGCAGCATCATGCTGTGGGGGTGTTTTTCAGTGGCAGGGACTGGGAGACTGGTCAGGGTTGAGGGAAAGCTGAACAGAGCAAAGTACAGAGATCCTTAATGAAAACTTGGTACAGAGCACTTAGGATCTCAGACTGGGCCGAAGATTCACCTTCCTCCAGGACAATGACCCTAAGGACACAACCAAGACAATGCGGGAGTGGCTTAAGGACAACTCTGTGAATGTCCTTGAGAAGCCCAGCCAGAGCCCTGACTTGAACCCAATCAAACATGTCTGGAGAGACCTGAAAATGGCTGTCCACCAACTGTCACCATCCAACCTGACAGAGCTTGAGAGGATCTGCAGGGAGGAATGGCAGAAAATCCACAAATCCAGATGTGTATCCCTTTGGTCATTGTCACCACCAATGGGAAGGAGAAGCAACACTTAGTCCGGGAGGTGGTGAGAGCAGTGGTGGAGGAGGAAAGGACCTGTAGAATGGTGGCGATGAGCCAACAGAGAGCACTGACCAGATGGGACAATGCCATGGAGTGGAAAGTGACCTGGGCTGAGCGGTGGAAGGTTGAGTCCAACTGGATCAAGTTCCTTGTCCAGGCAGTCCATGATGTGCTCCCCAGCCTGTCAAACCTCCACACACAGGGCAAGGTAGAGATAACGGCCTGTCCACTTTGCTCGAAGCATGGAACCCTCGAGCACATCCTAAACTGCTGCACCAAAAAACTGGGAGAGGGGTGGTACTGATGGAGGCATTACCAGGTCTTGAGGTCCATCACAGAATCCATCAGCACTGGAGTCGGCCAAGAAGACTCGTCCCTCAAAACAATCTATTGCCTTCGTCAGAGCGGGGGAGCAGCCAGGACCTTCTGTGAGAACAACAGAAGGAATACTGGCCTCTGCAAGGGACTGATAGCTGATGGTAGACCTTGAGAGGCAACTCAAGCTCCTACAGCACATTACGACCACCACCTTAAGACCTGACCTGGTTCTGGTGTCCAATTCCACAAAGCAAGTCGTGCTCCTGGAGTTGACAATACCTTGGGGGGACCACCTTGAAGAGGCATTTGAGAGGAAGCTCACCAAGTATGATGGTCTGGTCAGAAAATGTTAGTAAGGTGGCTGATGAGCAAGATGCTTGCCTATAGAGGGTTGGGTGCAGGAGCTTTGCAGCCCAATCTCTATCCAGAGCCCTTAGCTCACTGGGTATTGAGAGAGAGAGGAGGAGAAGAGCCATCTGCAGTACCAACGATGCGGCAGAGAGAGCCTCAAGGTCGCTGTGGCTCAAGAGAGGAGAGACATGGGGGCAGAGTAGCTAGTTTGCCATCTGGTCAAAATCTTGGGTCTGATCAGCCTTAGCTGGGTTACCCGGAGGAGAGTGTGTGATGTTGAAAGACCCGAAACACCCAATGATTCCAGGAACATCACTGAAGGTGTGTCCTGAAGTATCAGTGGATATATTTGCACAGCTACAAAGCTTGTCACATCATACTCAGGACAACTCCAGGCTGTAACCGCTGCCAAAGGTGCTTCAAGCAAGTACTGAGTAAAGGGTCTGAATACTTATGTCAATGTGATGTTTCAGTTTTTTCGTTCTTAATAAATTTGCAAAAAATTCTAAAATCATGTTTTTGCTTTGTCATTACGGGGTATTGAGTATAGACTGATGAGGGAAAAAATGAATTTAAGTGATGTAGCATAAGGCTGCAACATAATAAAATGTGAAAAAAGTGAAGGGGTCTGAAAACTTTCTGATTGTACAGTAATTCCCTTATCAATATTAGATTTTAACAGCAGTGTTTATTTCTCTGTCAGGATATGCACTGCATTCAGCATATCCATGATAATGTATTAATTATGGAACAATTACCCGCGTCGCCCCCAAGGAGAGACACAAGTGGCAACATCTGTCTTTTGAATACACTTTCAGGAACAAAAACTTTTTCCTCGACTGATATTTATGAAAGTATTTTTATACAGCTTATACAGCACATATAGTATATAAGAATATCAGTATCAGAATCATCGGTATCTATACCAACACAGAATAACAACACAGTATAACAACACAACGATATTCAGGAATATACACAAGGAATGACTATATATAGGTGAAACCGTTTCTGTGAACTGTAACAGGATATAAATAGTGCAAAGCAATGAAGAGTGCAAAGAGTGCTGAGATAAATATTAGATGGTAAAGGACAATGACACCTATTATATACATATAATAGGTGGTTATGTACAGTATATATGTAAGTATATATAAGCATATTGGTACAATACAGAGTTAAGTTATCATTGCATAGCAGTCACAATATATGTAGTGCACACACACACACATACGCACACACTCACTTACACACATAACTTGCTTGGTGATCATTCACACATACACATGAAATACAAAATGAAAATTTGAATTGCCAGCCTGCCTGAATCCAATCACTTCCCATATTACCAGTAATAGGACATTATGCAGATTGGCTGACCTTTCCCCTGCTCCAGGGGTTTTAGCAACCACCTGTGGAGATTGGACAGAAACACACCAATAAACAAATAAATGAGCAATAAAAATGGGGGAATACACAAGCCTCAGCGTACCTATCTGGAGCCATTTTGTGACTGATCATCAGTTATATCAGCTACAGTAAATGCTCACTGTTTCATAAACATATTTTATTCATCATATTAATATAAATGAAAACAACAACACATTTATCCCACTAACAATTGTCTATGTAGCAAAAGCCTGCAAAAACTATTCAACACATACAGTATGAATGGGTGACGTATTCCTACATTACAACAAACACAGCCAATTTTATGTTGCATGATGTTTGATGGTGATTCACCTACAACCAAGGGTCAAAGCATTGATATTTTATGCATTTGAAACTTTAATGTTCAGGACAACACTTTTTCACACCGGTTCACACAAGCACACAAACATGAGCACACACACAGAGCTCCCACCCATGTTCTCCTTTGTCTTGCTGTTTGTCCTCTCTCAAAGCAGCCAAGACAGGCCCTGTCAGTTTAGGTAATGAGAGGTGATCTGTAGTGCTTGATCCAATTATAGAAGTCTGGATGGCATAAAGCAGCAGACAGGGGCCTGCACAAGAGAGAACGAGCGAGGGAGGAAGAAGCACACAACTATACACGTACACATACAGCTGTGTGCCTCTCAGTTTGCATGAGTGACCTATGATGCTTGTCCATGCATATACCTGCCATTTTCTGTAACCATGTAGTTTCTGTCCAGGCTGAATACTGCATTTAACTAGCACCTACTTAAGTCCTCCAGTTGTGGAGTGCTTGGGGTCTATGGCCTCTCTGCATCCACAGCCCATTAGCTCAGGCAGGCCCCATCACCTAGTTCACCCATGCATGAGATGGACCCTCTGTAATACAAATTGTCCGCACCACTTACGGCAGCTCCGCCAGAGAGCAAACATGACAGCCATTAATTGGCAAGGCCCTCAGCGTGGGACAGGCTTCAGGGGAGAGAGAGCGCCCACCGCTCAGCCATGAGCAGTGGGTGTTCTGAGCTGAGCGGAGGGAGAATGAGAAGACAGGAGTCAAAAAGGGAGGGGAGATAAGGGATGAGGGAATTAAGGAAGGGGCAGGAAAAAGGGAGGGGAGGAGAGGAAAGGTGGATGAAAGAAAAGAGGCAACAGAGAGACAGGAGTCGAGGCAGAGGGCAGCGAGAAGCTGTTAGAAGCTCATTTCCCACTGCATTCTATTAGCACAGAGCAAATTAAGGAGTTAAGAAAGTCTTTTCTCATTAGGTGCTGAAAGAAGGTAACCGAGTAATAGTGTGTGTATGTGTGTGTGTGTGTGTGTGTGTGTGTGTGTGTGTGTGTGTATGTGTGAGATTGTGTGAGAATGTGTCTTACTAAATTAATAATCGGACAAATGGTGGATTACATACAGCAATACCATTTTAGCTGGCATGCTTGAAAAAGTTATTCTATACTGTCAAACATTTTGGAATAGCAGGTGCTTTAAACTAGCAGTAGTGAATGTACATTTTAAGAGTCTGCATCATTAAGACTGCATCTTCTTCTTTTGGCTGGTCCTGTTAGGGGTCGCCACAATGGGTCATCCATTTCCATCTTTTCCTCTCTTCTGCATCTTCCTCTGCTGTGCCAACCACGTGAATTTCTTCCCTCACCCTATCCATTAACCTCCTCTTTGGCCTGCTTGTTTTCCTCATGCCTGGCAGCTCCATCTTCAGCATCCTTCTTCCAATATAACCAGCATCTCTCCTCTGCACCTGTCCAAACCATCTCAGTCTGGCCTCTGACTTTGCCTCCAAACCGTCCAACCTGAGCAGTCCCTCTAATATACTCATTCCTAATCCTGTCCATCTTCGTCACTCTCAACGAAATCTTTGCATCTTCAACTCTGCCACCTCCACCTCCTTTTCGTCACCCACTCCACCCTACCTGCACTCTCTTCTTCACCTCTCTTCCACACTCCCCATTACTTTGAACAGTTGACTCCAATTATTTAAACTCATCTACCTTTGCCACCTCTACTCCTTGCATCCTCATCATTCCACTGTCCCATTCACATACATGTATTCCCCTTGCTCCTACTGACTTTCATTCCTCTTCTCTCCAGTGAATACCTCCACCTTACCAGGCTCTCCTCAAACTGCTCCCTACTCTCACTACAGATCACAGTGTCATCCACAAACATCATAGTCCATGAAGACTCCTGCCTTATCTCGTCTGTCAACCTGTCCATCACCATTGCAAACAAGAAAAGACTCAGAGCCAATCCTTGATGTAATCCCACCTCCACTTTGAACCCATCTGTCACTCCAACCACACACCTCACCGCTGTCACACTGTCCTCATATACAGCCTTCACCACTCTTACATACTTCTCTGCCACTCCCGACATCCTCATACAATACCACACCTCCTCTCTCGGCACCTTGTCACATGCTTTCTCTAGATCCACACAGACACAATGCAACTGCTTCTGACCTTCTCTATACTTCTCCATTAACATTCTCAAAGTAAATATTGCATATTGCTGCTCACTAATCATCACCTCTCCTCTTAACCTAGCTTCCACTATTCTTTCCCATAACTTCATGCTGTGGCTGATCAATTTTATACCTCTGTAGTTACTACAGCTCTGCACATCACCCTTACTCTTACAAATCGGTACCAGTAGACTTCATCTCCACTCCTCAGGCATCCTCTCACTTTTCAAGATTGTGTTAAACAATCTAGTTAAGAACCCCACTGCTATCTCCTCAGACATCTCCATGCCTCCGCAGGTATGTGATTTGGCCTTCACCACCTCTCTCTTCACCTTCCGCCACATCTCCTTGTACTCCTCTACTTTCTTCATCTTTCTGGATATTCCACTTCTTTGCCAACCTCCTCCTCTGTACACTTAACTGTACTTCCTCATTCCACCACCAAGTCTTGTCTGCCTTCCTCTGGCCAGATGACACACTAAGTACCTTCCTAGCTGTCTCCATCACTACTTCTGCAGTAGTTACCCAGCCATCTGGCAACTCTTCACTACCACCTAGCGCCCATCTTAACTCCTCCCTGAGTTCCACACAACAGTCTTCCCTCTTCAACTTCCACCATATGATCCTTGGCTTTACCTTCACTCTCTTCTTCTTTTTGGTCTCCAAAGTCATCCTACAGACTACCATCCGATGCTGCCAAACTACGTTCTCCCCTGCCACCACCTTGCAGTCTGCAGTCTGTTTCAGATTGTACCTTCTGCATAAGACATAGTCCAACTGTTTGTGCCTTCCTCCACTCTTATACGTCACCCTGTGCTCCTCTCTCTTCTTGAAATACATATTCACCACAGCCGTTTCCATCCTTTTCACAAAATCCACCACCATCTGTCCTTCCATATTCCTCTTCTTGACACCATACCTGCCCATCTCCTCTTCATCACTTCTGTTCCATTCACCAACATACCCATTTAAGTCTGCTCCAATCACCACTCCTTGGGTATACTCCTCACCAATTTATCCAGCTCAATTCTTCTTTCTCCTCTATCTCACACCCCATTGTGGGGCATATGTGCTGAAACATTCATCATCACACCGTCAATTTCCAGCTTCATACTCATCACCCTGTCTGACGCTCTCTTCACCTCCAACACACTCTTGACATACTCTGGCTTCAGGATTACCCCTACCCCATTTCTCCTCCCATCCACACCATGATAGAACAGTTTGAACCCACCTCTGATGCTCCTGGCCTTCAACCCCTTCCACCTGGACTCTTGCACACACAGTATATCTACCTTCCTTCTCTCCATCATATCAGCCAACTCTCTCTCTTTATCAGTCAAAGTGCCGACATCCAGAGTTCCAACTCTCATCTCCACACTTCTACCTTTCCTCCTCTCCCGCTGCCTCCAGACATGCCTTTCCCCCTCTCCTTCTCCCAGCAGTAGCATAGTTTCCACCAGCACCCTGCTGGTCAATAGTAGCGGTGGTGACTGTTGGTATCCTAGGCCTTGACCAATTCAATATGGAAGTCTGATTTATGATCCGCATATTTGATTTGGTATAGGTTTTACGCCGGATGCCCTTCCTGACACAACTCTCCCCATTTATCTGGGCTTGGGAACAGCTAAGAATGCACTGGCTTGTGCATCCCCAGTAGCTCGGCTTATTCATTTATTTAATCTTATTTATTAATTTCATTTTTTTAAGACTATTCAATATATGAAAACTTGACATTCAGTCAGTCGATATCAGTTCTCTTTCATGCTTTATCTACACACAATATATGTCCAAAATGGACATCCCCATTAAGAGCAATTTCTGCTTCTGTGTCAAACAGAGAGAAACTCATCTGACTTCAAGGATCTTGGTAATCCTTTTGGATGTAACGCAAGTCCTTGAATGAATCCCTGATAAGCTAATGTCAGCTAATGCTAAATATCACAATACAAACATAGAATAAATTTACATGATCAAATAAAATCATTAGGTCCAAACATTATTCCATATAAAATACAATTCTGTCAACACAAATAAAAAATAAACTTACCCGACAACATGGTCACTTTCTTTTTCAGGCAACTATACAACATAACTAAGACTCTCTTAACTGTACTTATAAATTGAGCTAAGATCATTTGAGTTATGGCTAAATTTTACTCAGATCTCATGATTCTTAGGACATAATGGTACATTTCTTTCATTCTTTATGACTCTATCTTTCTAATTCAATCCAATACCATATGATCGGACCTTGTAAATGTAACTCTCAAATGATTTTCAATATAGATACATAAGTGACATACATAAGTATACATGATTAACTGGCAGATTTGAGTCTATATATCTACAGTATAACAAGCATCATGGGGTCTTCCAGCATAGCAAGTAGAAGTCATGAAGTTGTTAAATAATGATTAAATCATAACCAGGAAATCTTTACTTGAGCGACAATTATTTAGATTCTGGCCATACCTTTAAACACGTGCACATTTATATGTCAAAGTGACATTAATATCTTCTAAAGTATAGACCTGCCGTATGCTGCTTGTTGCCTACAAGCCAATACATAAAGAAACACAACTGTAATACTTGGTAAATAACAGCAGGGGTCACTGCAAGCTTAAACTTCTCTCTGCTACAGACTATATCCAGTTAGGTGATCCAGTTTTTCACATTCATTTTTTTAACTCCTAGATTTTTGAAAGAAAAGTGCTGGCTGTAGGCACAGACACATGTATCAAATAACTCATCTGATACAAAGAGATTTGTCATTTCTTGCGTCCTTTATCTTCTGTGATATTTTCTCTTACAGCTGAAGTTTTTTGTTTGTATTGGGACAATGGCATGTCCTTCTGTTTTGACGTCATTGTCATCCCCAGACGCCACTAATGCAAAATTTCTAAATACCAGACACGCTGATGCTCACACGTCATCAAAGATGTGATTTGTTCAGTGGGAAAGGCTGGAATAAATCAGAAACAGAAACATACATTTGAGATGAGAAATGCTTTCAGTCTTCATTCCATGGTTCTTTGTCAATATGAGATGGTCAATTAAAACCTAAAGCAGCATTAAATGGCTTTACAGCTGGCCTCTTTGGAACATGCGTTATGAAAAACAGCACAGTAGGAAACAGATAATAATTTGGTTTCTTTTCAGGGTCCAGAAAATAGCTTTCTAAAGAGTCATTAAACACACAAACAATCATGCAGACAATATTTAGGATCTGTGTACTGATGTACTGAAATGCATGCAGAGAGGACCAAACATATTTTGAACAAACACAATGTAGGTAGTTGCTACTCCACAAACATGCAGACACAAACACACCCACATGTGTGACAACATGCATAAACTGAAAACTGAAATTCAAGATCCTACTTACAGACAGGTCCACCACGTGTTCCCCCACCCACGCACCACCATTACACACAGGCAAAGGAACGAACAGACACACAGACACACACACATACACAACACACATACACACACACACACACACACACACACACACACACACACACACACAGCAAGAGAGTTCTGTAATCTCTTAATCTCTCCAGTGAGAATCAGGATGGTTGTGTCGTTCAGATGAGAAAGTAGAGCTGTTGGGCCCAGGTGTGTGTGTGTGTGTGTGTGTGTGTGTGATTTATGTAGTGAGCTTAGCTTCAAGGCCTGCTGGGGCTGAAAGGCCTTCAGACAAAATTCAACAAAGTGAGGGAAGAGTAAAAAGAAAAAAAGAAAAAAACATTTGTCCAAGGCAGCTTTTTGTTTTAAGTAACCTATCACACAGTGCAAGAATGCACCTAGCTTGTGCAACATTAAGATGGAGCAGTGTTAAAGAGCTAAAACCTAGTCATTACTAACCTCTGCACTTCATTCTGTATTGTGTGCACTGCTTGATGGCCTTCCTATGCACAGATTTTACATAGCACTGCCAGAGTCTTGTGGAAGTTTGAGTACAAGGATTAAAACTGAATGTATGGACAAATTAGGTCAGACCTCTCACTTCATCATATAGTCTTTAGCATCACAAATCCTACAAGTATATGTGACTGCTTCTTCAGGGCAGCCTTATTAGTACTGTATGTCTGCAAAAGTAGCCATGTTGGACTGAATTATGTGTGTTTTTGTTGTTTTATTTTTTTGTTTGTTTTTTTGTGGAAAAGTGCATTATGTTAAGGTTGTAAATTCAATTGCTGAATCCGCCAAAACATGAATGAAAGTTGAATGATGTAGAGCATCTTATTTCTTCATTAAGTAGCCTATTTCATTGCTATAGTCTCACAGGGGCTTTGACATATTTAGCATTTTATTATTCAGCATGCATGCTCTGTAAGCAGATATTGCTCCCCTTGTGCCCCCCTTGTCTCTGTTAGACTGATTGTTAAGAGGAGATGCGGTGAGACCTCACCCAAATCTTAGCTGGGGTCTATGAGATGCTGCAAGAATAATACCTCTTCCTTGTCTGCTTGTGCACTAAATTGTTTCACTTAGAAGAATGCTTTATTTATGAAATAAGGGAACCTTACACTGTGGGTGGACGGTTAATTGCCAGAGTCTATGGATAGCAAGGGGCAATTTGTAGAAAAATGAAAAGGGATCTACCTTGTTAAGGAATAATGAATGACACATGTCCCTCAGGTCAAATATGTCCGAAATGAGACTTGCATTTTAACAAAGCACCCGTATTATGGAGGAGCATGTGTTTGAATTTTTCTTGTATGAGTATGAGGGAGGACAAATTTGCAGATGATCATTTAAAACTTTGCCCACGTTCATCCAAATATCCCGTATCCAAGTAATTGCATCTAATCAGTTGTGTAACAGCGTGGAAATCTGTTTAAACTCGTCGCTGAATTCAAATGAGGAAAACAATGTTTGTCTTTGAGTTGTTAGAAATCAAGTCAAGTGTTTATTGCAAAGCAAGAATGAGATTAAACTGATTTCCAAGAGGGGCACAAAAATGAGCAGGGAAATTTCATGTCACAATATTAAAACACACACACACACACAAAAAAAGAGCTGTGTGTGTTTGCGTGCGTGTCTGTGTTTCTCTGTGTACATAGAAATCAAAGGGTCTTTGAGGCGGTGGAACTGCGTCTGCATTGAGGCCTTCGGTTCTTTTAGCCAGAGACTGTTGTGTTGCCATGGAAACGCCTGTTGAACGAGGGTTCTATGAATCTTTCAGCAACCCCCTTTTTCTTACGACCACTTGGGATCTTTTCATAACCCACACAACATACAAAACTTTCCACGGTGGGGAGGGTGTCCAGTCACCAGTAAATTGGTCAATATGTCTTCGCAGTTTATCAATACAGAGGGGTCAGTGTTGTTTCAGCAAAACGAGTAGCCTATGAGATAGACCGCTACACCTCTGATGCCTGAAACAAAACACCTCGACAATGCATGCAAAAACATACATGCAAAGAGGCCAAGCAAACACTATGCATGCTAAAAAGATGTTTGTTCACCACTGAAGGGAAAGAGGCAGGCACAGCTACTCAACTCCCAGTGATCACAACGACCTTCTCCTGTTTCTCTTTCTTAGTCCCTCTCAAGCAGACTATGAGCGCTGGGTTAATAACAAGACTGTCAACAAATCTGCTCTCCTTTAACTAGTGTCCTTGTGCTGAGACAGAAAAATGATGCTTTGTAGTTTAGGCCAAAGAATCTCCAAAATCTTTGCAATTTCCTATATTTGCAAATATATTAAGTTTATCATTTAATGGAAGACACTCTATATGATAGAAAGATTAAATTGATCCCATATGGACAATAATTTACAGTCTTGTAGAAGGAATGAAATTTGATTAGGGCTTTGAGAAGTACTCCACTGGTTAGTGGTATGATTGAGATGGGAATGCAGACTTGAATGCTAATCAATATTTCAGCTCAGTATAAAGAAGAGGGTTAGTGATGGGAGACTTTCAAACAAACAGTAGAGGTCCCAAGGTTTTCATGCATGCACATAAGACCTTGTCATTGCTGCTGGGTACTTGAGGCTGTTGGACCTTTAGCATGAATGATTAATCCACTTCAGCTTTTATGTGTCTTGGAGGGGAGACAAAGTGTTCTGGCTCATCAGTGCTACATCCAAGCATACTTTAGTAATGACGGCGACATGCTGCTAGATTTAAAGACGACCTTTATTATAATCAAACCCTCTGAATTTTCCTTTCTTTCTCTGTCTCCTGCCATCAACGTATGTATTAATCAAGCCCAAGTAGTTTCATTGAGCCACAACCATTCTGAAATAAGTCTGTACAGGACTGTATTTCTTTTCAGTCAACAGTAGCAGAATCTGACAGTACTGAGATTGCATAATGAGGGATCTCTCATGTTGACAGTGTTGTGTTGGTTAACAGTATGTGGTATTTACTAGGAATCGCCGAACAGAAATCACGCAGAATTGCTGTTGAACAGCTGTGCATGAATATGTTGGGCTTTGTTGACACAGAACGGCTGCCAAATCACTGTTCACTCAGTGTGCAGAGACTTAAGGATTGAGATATATGTAAGATTGCACCCCTTATCCACAAGTAGTAGGTCAAAGGCAATTGGACTTGCTGTTAGGTTTTGAGGATGTTTCACCTCTTCTCTTGGATGAATCGTCAACAAAAAAGCAGGCCCAGTTGCCTTCGAGTTGCTACTTGCAGATCTCCTGACCTGGAGCACTGAGAATCTTCAGACGCCTCTTAAGCACATTTTGAGAGGTTTTCATGATGAAAAGTGAAATGTTTACCAAGTCTTCAGCTTAGTTGGTTTATCCGCCTTGCCCACCAGGCAGAGCATTCTGGGAAATCTAATTTCCCTTTCATCAAAAAAAAAAAAAAAAGAAAAAAAAAGCCAGATTTCATTTTGTAAGACGACTGCGCTCAGTAGAGAACACAGTTGAAGGTCAAACTTCACTGAAGAGACATAGAGACATACTGCTGCTAACTGTATTTTAACCTATGCTTTAGTGGGTTGTCATATGGTATTTCAAAGCAGTAGACATCTGCATCAGTGGGTTGGGTTTAACAATACCACTGCATTTTACAAGTATTTTTGTACTTTTTTGTCAGTAAAACTAGCTTTTGTTCTGTCGTATTAGATTATTAGTTACTATATTGACATAGTATCAGTTAAAAGGTTCTTTTTGAACATACATGCAATGTCAATGAGGCAACGTGGAACCAGAACCACCGAAGATCTGTTACGAGCATACATTATGCAACAGTTGTTTGTTTTTAAAGACTAAAATGTCTACACACAGAAAATATATTAAATGTAGCAAAGTCAGGAGTACTTAGTCATCATGTGTCATGTCAATGATACATTTGATAAATGCATTGTGCAAGAGAAACAGTTACTTTCTCTCCAGTGTGCCTTCAGTTGTGTCTGTTTTTTTTAAATTTTTCTGTCTTTGTGCAAATGATGTTGGCAGCTTACTTTTAAATTAAATGGAAAGTTTCTTGAATATTTTCTGTTTAGTATCATTTATTATGCATATTACAATTTACTTAAGGTTTTTATCCTTTACACTGTACATGGAGCTGATTTACTCTGCAAACACCATTCATCAACAGCACTTGCATGTCAAATTAATCAAACTCTTTCACTACAGTTATGATTGTGTACAGTTACAATGTAGCATGATGCTTTCAGTACAGCCCTTTGGTAAAAATCATGGTTTTAACCTCTTGCTACTACAGCACTGGTGTGAATGTCAATGTAGGAGTGTTCTTTGAATAGACCCATTAGTAATAACAACACTGTACCTTTTAAGCATAGTGCTATCATAAAGGACATTTTCCCTTGAATAACAGTAGGTCGAGTCTTGAATTCTGTCCAGATTGAATGCTCATGCGGTGTATCAGGCTTTCCAGCTATGAAGGGGTGGTTGTATAGAATTCATGGTTTTCTGTCAAAATCAACAAAAAGGAAAAATATAGGGATTCTAGGAGTACAACAGAGGTGTTTTTATCTGCCAAGTCAACATCGGTTCTCATACAATTTGGGGCTCACTTGCTTAGATGATATTTTTATGGTGCCAGATGTCTCAGTTTGTCATGAGAATACATCTTTGGAGAAAACTTGCTAAAATTCTGGTTGTTGACGTTCTTTTCTGCCACTGGCAAGGCTAAATCCCCAGGCCCACATTTCAGTTTTGTGTCAATTTCTGGTTTGAAATACCTTCCTTAGTTTAAGTACAAACATTAAAGGTGATAAATAGGTATAGAAATTCATAACTTAGTTTCCATTTCATTGGTGCCACCTGCTGTACATTTAAGTAAAAAGTCATCATATTGATCTCCAGATGTCTACCTTAGCTGGCCCCATGACACCAGGGGCCCGACCGAATTGCTTCGATACTACCAAGTGTTAAAAAATGCCCTGTCATTCGGTGCCAATACCTAAGGAGTTAATCTCATCATTGTCAGTGAACCAATAAGTATGCAGCATGTTTATACCAACAAGTAATAATGCTGCTGGTGATAAGCTAACGTTACATGTCGCAGAGGCATGCAGGAAAAACACTACATTACTCTCAGAGACAGGGCTCACGTGTGTGTGTGTGTATGACCACAGTGTGCCTTGCGACGGTGTAAAAAATGCAAAAGTGTGGCTCCAAATTTAATGGAACACTTGAAGGTCCATGGAATAAATTTAAGAGCAGAAATGTGCTTATCTATTGGGTCAGCTGGCTAAACAGCTAAGCTCTTCACATTAGCTTCTGCCCCTGTCCACCCTGGTGTGAGCACAATGCCATTGAGTGTCAATCTGTTCACACTGGCAGAAAAAGGAAAAATTTCCAAGGAAAAGAAAGATGAGCGCCACAGGGCTCCAACTTTATTGTTAAAGGTTTGCTACCTTTTTCTACAGTGGTAAGGTAAGTACGTTGTAAAGGGTGTTGTTGTAACTTAAAGGTAATTGGCAAATATACCAGAGGTAATCTTTTGGCCTAGATAATTTGACTTCTATAATAAGCAGTATTAATATAACCATGCTATTGTTGATATTTTGTATTCTGTCAATTATAGGGAGATGATAAGAGCCCTAAACCCCAAGTCTCAGGCCCCCAGAAGAGACATGCTCAAATACACTCATACCTGCAGTAGAGAAGGAAAATGTCAAGAGAGAGTGAGGGATGTGGCTGTGAGTGCTGATGGGTGGACGAGTGTGGTGTGGGACCTCTACTTAACTGTTTCAGTCCATTATGTGAAGGGGATACCATGAAGGAGAAAATCCTGCATACAAGGACGGTGTACACACCCCAGACAGGGAACATTATAGCAGACAAGATAGGAGATTTTCTGGATGAATTCAGTGTAAAGGACAAAGTAGTTGCCATCACAACACTACAAGGCCTATTCAAAGACAAAGTGGACAGTCTACAACACCACAGGCAGTGACACATACAGGTGCTGAGATGCGGTAAAAATGGAGTTAAACAACACATTAATCTAACATTATGACTCATTTCTTCATAACCAACTTTTAAGTTAATAAAGAAATAAAGACTATGGATTTTTCACTCACCAGTTGTTGTCCCTGCTTAGACTGCTGTAGTTTAGTGTAACGTTAGTCCATTTGTGTATTTCTCCATCCTCCATGGAACAAAATAATCCGAACAGTTTAACAAACTTTGTACATTTCACGGCCCCTTTTAAAACTTCATCCTCCTCTCCTTCAAGGTGGCAAACCTGCCAACCACTTAGTCATTAGTGTTCATGCACTCGCTCCCGCTCAACACCCAGCAAAGTGAGGTTGGATAGTTTGGCCTCATCCACACACGATCGCAAATAGCTCTTAATGAGCCTCAGAGGGCTGAAACTTTGTCTGGCAAGTTTCATTCACCATAAATATAAAAAGACGCGAATATCTCATATTTTGGATAAAGTTTTCAGCGAAATTAGTCATTAACTTTGAATCGCTGCTTCTGCGGTCTTCACCTCCCGCAGAGTTAACGAGCAGAAATACGGACAGTGCCATTCTACTATTGCAACCCACACTGTGGTGGGAGGGGGTATTACACCCATTGTGATAAGAACCACCATAGAGAATGAATAGAAGAAGCTGAGAGAGTTAAATTCTCCTATTCCTGCTGCACCCGCGGGGTCGAGCACTACATCCCCAGCGGGCCCCTACTGAGCGTTAATTTTGGGAGCCCCCAGCCTGGTACTTGAGGGCCCACGCGCTCTGCGTACTCTGCGTAGGCGGAGCAGCAGCACTGCCTAGTTGTTTTCATTAGGTATACCCAGAGACCTGACTACTATACTATGTCTTTGTCTTGCACAATGAGAGCATCAGGCAGTTCTTGGAGGGCACAGCCTTGGACCCAAGGTTCAAGACGAAAGTGGCAGATAGAGTGCGGACCAGACTAGAGGAGAAGCTCATGAATAGGACCTCACAACAGGTGTTTATTGTTATTGGTAATTTTTTTTCTCCTCTTCCATTGTAGATCGATGTATATGACCTTCATAATCTATTGAATACAGAATAAAGATGAAATGACCGAGGACCGGCAGATTGAACAGGATCTTGAAGAGACAGCCAGTGACCATGATGACGACTCATGATGAAGACAGTACAGCTGCAGTAGCAACACTGATACCCTGGTAGTGTCCTATTTTTCTTTTTCTTTTTTCCTTTTCTTTTTTGTTCGCAGAAGCAGCCAAAGATCTCTGCCCTTAAGGAGCTATTTGCAGAGGAGAACATGGCAATTGAAGTAAGATCATAAGACACTGTCAGCTCTGCAGAGAAGGTTCAGGAAGAGATACAGCGCTGCCGAGGTTTACCATCTACCAGAGGAGGCTTGTCCATAGAGGCAGAAAAAAAAGAGTAATTGGTTGAAATAAACCATTGTCAAATCTCAGCGTCATTTATAAAATAATTTTTTATCTCTTCTTTGGAAAAAATCAATTATTGAAATTCTGATTAAAATGCTTGAACAGAGACACTTGCAGGGCAGGCAAGAAGGGAAAGGTCAGTCTGTGAAGTGGTGGTGGAAAGTAGAGGAGGATGGGCTCCTGCTGTTGGGATCTCATATCAATTTAATGTACTTCTTTTTTTTCATGCTAATCTATGATTGGCCAAAACATGTAAAATGACGCTTTAAGGGAGGACATCCTCCTTAACCAATCAACGAGCAGAATACAATATTGACATTGTGTTGGTCCAATGACAGTTTCCAAATTTTATCTTCAACTCTCTACCACTGTATGTGGTAAAGTGATAGATCAATTCATACAGTAGCATATTAAGATATTATAACATGCAAATTGGGAACTACTTTTAAACGCATTACTAAAAAATTACATTTTGTTTGGGCCTTTTCAACAGAGTCCAAATTTCCTTTTTTTAGATCTAGCAGCTACATTTCCCTTTGTTATCGAGTAGTAAATAGCTACTTGCATTATCCAACACAATAGTTAGTTTGTTGTAGCAGTCCTGAAGGACTGTTGAGGACTGTTGTTAAGCTAACAGCGAGAATGGATCTGGACTGGGGGGAATGGCAGCAGCAGGAAGCCTCTGGTGAGTGGCCTGTTTGTCATTGTTGCTAAAGATATCAGACTAGTTAACCAGCAGCAACAAAGTTCTGTTAACAAATGGATGTTATGACATGGACACTTCATCTCCATGAAAGAAAGAAGATATCACATAACATGAGTCAGATACACCTTCTCTCTCTCTGTCTCTTTGGTCGCACATTTCTTCTCTGATGGTTAAATGTCTCTCTGTGGCTGTGAATTTATCTCCATAACAAGAATGCGGCAAAGAGATCATAAATGTACTATAGGTAGTTTGCCTGGACAATGAAGCTGTTGAAGTGAGCTGTCTGTGGAATTCATTCACTTTTTACTTGAGTGGTTGTTCAGTCACCTGTTGATGTTGTGTGATTTGTGAATAAGTGTGCAGGAGGTCTGGCTGCTTGCTTGTAAGAATTTCTTCATTTTTGTTTGTTTTTAAGCTGAGTCGTATATTGAGTAATAAGCTTAAATGAACTAGAATTAAGGCTTTTTAAATAGTAAAAAATAACTAGAATAACAACAGTGTTTGTATGTCGTGCATTTAGATAAAAGTGTGTAAGTCATGTATTTGTTATGTGTGTGATGACCCTCTCTGAACAGACCTCTACCTGCAGGAGCCTGTTGGGTGGAGTTTGGTCGTCAGGAGGATTCAGGTCACCTGGACTGTCCAGCTTCCATATAAGCTGGAGGCAGTCAGTCATTTGCCCTCTTCCCTCTGGCTTTCACCATGTTGTTTGTGGTTGTGTTTGGTTTCATTTATTTTTAAGTTATGTACATTAAATCTATCTTTAGTTATAACTCATGTGTGGTCTCCCCTCCTTTGTCCAGCCTTGAGCCGGGTTGTGATGCATGCACAACACTTTTTGATGTGAACCTACACTTTTAGATCTGTGAATGTTTTTAGTGTTCAGTCTTTCTAGTGTTTAGCACTGATCTGTACCTCTATCAGATTATAAGCTTTGTGGTGCTTTATTTCTATGTACTCAGCAAATACAAAGGAAACACATGTAAATCATATGATATGTTGTCTGTTTTTGATAAGAACATAAATCTGTTGTCACAGTAGAACAATAATATAAATTTGAAGTTGGCTTTGTTTAATTTTGTTGTTTAAATGACACATCTGAAACACTCCAGGGCTAAAAAAAATGTCTTTAAAGAAGCAGCCTTTTCACCACTCAGGGGTTTTTGTTTTTGAAAGCAAATTGTTTTATTGGCATATAAAATTGTACCCCGCTCTGATTTTATCGGATAAGGGATGATGATATAGTATGATGCGGTTTGTTGTAAGATTCCATGTTACATTCTGTTTGAATATGGGTTGCTATAATTCAATAGGTTATGCTATAAATTGTGTTGGTGTATGTTTTAAAATCTTATTCCTGTGCCCCTTTTTAACTTTAAGCACCAGCCCCTCTAAAGGTCTCTGCACTGCCCTGCATTTGAGCATAAGAACATAACTTGAACATAAGAAAGTAGAGATAAGTAGCCAACTAGTGTAAAATAACATGACGCCATGGGTTGGTTTTCCTCCTGTCCGCCCCAATTTTTTGAGTCACCAGCTGCCACTGCCATCTACCCTAACCTCAGTGAGTCCAGTGACCTGGTGGTAGAACATGAACGACACTGTCAGTGCTTTCAGACTTGGCATCCAGGTGTTTCTGTGTGCAAGCATCATCCACAGCCTCAGAGTGTACATTTTCTACTGCTGGGGACACCATCAGCCAGGAGTGGGCTCGTCTGTTACCTGAAGAAAGCAGACATGTTGATTTTTCTGAAGAAGAACTGCTGAGTAAAACCTCTAAGATGTAAAGGTCCTAAGAATGCAACAGTGAGCACTAGACACTGACTTGCAACGGTCCGTTTTCCAATGAAAACTATTTGCACTGATTTATTGTATCTTTTACATTTTGTTCCTTTGTACTGTAATATTTTTTGTTGGGGTGGCAGTGGCTCAGGACTCAGGAGGAGATAGAGCAGTCATCTAATCTTAAGGTTCTCAGTTTGATTCCGGCTTTCATACATTTTTATTTATTGATATTATATTAACAACTTCAAGTAGTGGTAAATAGGTTTATTTTTTGTTTCAAAACTGGTTTGAGTGGAAAAATGCCAAAGACCTGAAAAATAAAACTTAAGATGTGTACCGTAATATGTAATTTTTTTGTTAAAATGGATTTTATAGAATTGGTACCAAAAAAAGTATCATTCAGGAACTGGTATCGAAGTCATGGTAGGAGGAAATTATCTCATGTTGCAGTTTGCATGTTGCAAATTTGGTGAAATGGGCCCCAGGACAGCGTGAATCAGGAGTGAGCTTTCTCTTGACTTAAAACTAACAGGACAAGGTGTATGATGAATGAATTGATAGATGCTACGAGGTGTGCCTAAAAGGAGTGATGAATGAAACAGAAGAGGAGAGAAAGATGAATGAAGTAGGCGTCGTGAACTTCTGCTAAACTCCATTAAACAGGTCACTGGGTAAATGAGTACAGTTGTTGAGTTAATGACTCTTGAAAGCTATTTAAGCCTAAATTATAATATAAGCAGCAGGTTTTTGGGATACACGAAAGATTGCAGAGACATAACTACAATCTCAATAGGGAGGTCATACATCAAGGTTAGCAACACATCTGCAACCAAAAAGTGGCACTCAAGGACACTTGAACAGGGCAGCACTGCCACAGGGCATTAATGTATCTTGCAGGAGAAAAGATAGTCTTCTTAATTATTATGCCATCCTGGTGCCACTAATACTTGGCTCTTTTAATACTAAGAAGTGCATTACTGAGAAGTGTATTACATTGTGCACCTCTTCTCTTACATCGTCTTACGACAGATAGAGGAGGCAGGCGAGAGGAATTAAGAGAGTGAGAGAATCCCCAAGGAGAATCCAGTGTGAGCAGAGAACACAGCGGAAGATGAATGCATTTTCCCTAATTAAAGCGAATGATGGCTTATCATGATCACTATAAGCTATCATTCACAGACCGTAAGGCCTAATGAGCTATTATCCCTGCACGTGCCTAACATCAAGAGACTGCAACTGCTACATTTGTTTGTTGATTCCTCTACGTCCTGCTCTTTAGCGGTTTTTAGCCATTTTTCAATTCTAGCGCCCAAGAGTAAAAGCAGCTCTAAGCATAATTGAAAACAAATATGTAAACCGGGAAAAAAAAACGCTTGAGGAATGAAAGGATATATCAAGTGATTAAGCTCTGTCAGCTACTTTGATTGGCTTCAAATGCAGAAAAGGAATGGCTAATCAGTTCATTGAGTAGCCATGAAAAGGCGAGTTCTCCAGGCATCGCTACTTGTGTTCATTAGTAACATCCTGGCATTTCTCTATCCAGACCATCACATGAAAAAGAGACACTGAGGCCTTGAAGAAGGTTTTTAGTATTTTTTTTTATTCAGGGAGCTGGCCTGGTAAGTACATCACACAGGGAGCACAGTGTGATGTGATGGAATGTAAACTGACTGTAGTTTAAAATTTATTTCAAGTTCTATTTCATTCTTTCTGACCATCAGAAATGGTATGAAATATCTGGAAATGCATCACACGTATGCACAGGACATCGAGACATAATACCAACAAAGTCACATGTGTGACCAGGGTGACGCAAGCAACCTGATAAAGGGACCTAGCACCCAGCAATTGTCTCCTTTTCATCTTCTCACCTAAACACACAGGTCATGAATGCTGTTAGCATTAGCTAGCATCAGTGCTTTACTGCCTATGCCAGTAGCCTTGTAACCTATCAGTTGGAGCTACATTTCTGTCCTCCAGAGGCTGCATAACCAGTGCTCATCTCCGCCGGTAGTATTGCTGAAACTTTGACCACAAAGTGTTGGACTTTTCCAAGTAAGAAGCCAACTTTATTTCCTCTGCAGGCGTGCCCTGCTAACTTACCCACTTAGCGCCTCTGCTCATTGCAGCTTAATTTCTATCATGTGCTGTATTAGCTTGGGTGGGTTTTATACTTGACCACTACACTAGACTTGCTGAGGTGTTTTCGTCTCATGACAACAGCTGTGTCAACAGTCGGAGAACCATAGAGAAGAGTGTTTTGTTTTGCTCCTTGGCTACTGACTTAACACTGTTAACAGTAATTACATGAAATTACACCTACCAGGGTGACCTGTGTGAATTACCGGTGACTCTGGATTTGTAGCTGAATGTTTCTCTTTCTAACATTATATCACTAGCCTTACAGCAGTACAGGTGCTGGTTTAATTGGATTTGTAGCCAAGTGTTTCTCAGGCTATGTGGAACCACAGGGCAGTCAGGGGAACCTGGGCTCCAGCACATTAATGTGCCAGGGCTACGTGCGGTACACTTAGCCCTCAGGCATTTCTTCCTTTCTTGTTAACCTCATGTGAATCACCAGGGGGGCACCAGACACAGGGGCTCCTTCAGTGGGCCTCACCTTGCCTTGCAAGTCTCAGGGCAATGCATTTGGTTTTGTAAGACTGGTGCGCTGTTTGTCTGTTATGGAGGGCACAGAAAGGGTTGTACTTGGTCTAAACAGGTTCTTGAACAGGGTCATCGATACCATATCTCACGCATACAGGCACAGGGGCCTCAAGGTCCCACTGGTGAAATGTCATTCAACCAGGAATATGTCCATTTCTTGGGCCACCTTGAAAGGTGTTCCAGTGAGTGACATCTGTGCTGCAGCTGCTTGGGCTTCTTCCTGTACCTTTTCCTACTTCTACAGAGTTAACGTGGCTGCCCCCTATCCTGTGGTGACAGCAGTTTTGTCTGTTCCTTCGGTCTGCAACTGATTCTCGGTGAGTACAGATTCAGGAAGAAAGACATAGAACAAGAGTTACGAATGTAACTAAGTTTCTATGAATTCTAGATTACCGCCAGAGCTCATTGTCTTGACGAGAATATTCTGTAGAAGATGACTGCTGGGTGCCAGATTAGTCAGGAGTTAGGCAGAGTCAGGCACTGCCAAGATCGCGACGGCCGGAGCCACACACTGGGTGACATCACGGTGGCTATGTCCATATTTTTTTACTTTCAACTGAAATTCTTATGCTGCATTCACTGTCATCAGTAAATCACACTACCTCCCATGTAAATAGTTACAAAATTAGCTCCCCATGTAAATAGTTACAGACATTCAAACACAACATTACATGTTATGAAACCATACACATAGAAACATGGAAAATATCCTAGGGTTTGTGAACAAGATAACCCAGGGGGTTACATCATATTTCTGTGGAACAAACAAGGCATGAGGGACCATTTTAGCAAGTGTGTTTTGCATTGATCTAACATGCCACAACAACCATGCTGCATGATATATTTGCTGTTTCAAAAGAGATATGTTCTTGGTGGATGTCAAAGAGTAAAACAAGTGAACGTTAAACTGGCCTTCAGGCCTATCCTGTGTGAAGCCCCAGGGTATGGAAATGTGGATGATCGATATGTAATATGTACATCGGAAAATAACTGACACACAACTTGAATACTAAATGTAAAATAATTAGTTAAATCTTTTTTTTTTTCATTCAGGACCAATTTGCTTCCTGCTTTTTACTGACTATTTAGACATCTCGAGATATTTTATAAATGATGGTTATATACTTTCTGTAGAGATTCAAGACATCCATGTAAATGGCAACAGCAACACAAAATACAGCAGGGATCCATGAGTCTTACATTTATGTACACATTAATATATTAGTTTGCATAATATACAGAATATTCCTGGCGGGGGCTGCAGTAGATACTGTAAAAGGCAAAAAACAACACCAAGCAATTCCTCTGCCACCTTCTATGAAATCATGAAGGAAATTTAGAAAACTACATAAAGGTTTAACAATTCCTTTGCAAATCTAAAATGCACTTTCATCAATTCCAAGTTTTTCATTTCATGTTTGTTAATTTTAATACTCAAACTGGAGTGTTCGTGAACCCACAAGCTGCACAAGCAGCATCCTGTTTGTTTATTTGCAGCCTCACCCTCTTGAAGCGTTCATAACACAGTCTTTGCACTCTGTTTCAAGGATGCAGACGCAGTAAGGGAGCTCAAATATTGACAACAGTAGTCAATTGTTAAACACTAAACATAAACTTGCAAGTGATCATTCTACCTCTTCTTTATACTGCTATGAGAGGGATCATATGTAAGAATCATTCATGGCCACTCTGTGAAACAATTTATTTCTTAATGTCAGATTTCATTTAAACACCTGAAGGGAATGCCTCATAATAATTTTATGTGTGCTTAAATTTAAAAACACCACCATCGCCTGATAACCGCAGTAAGGCATTAACATGCCACACCACTCCGAAGCTGCATTCAGTGTGGTAATGTTTTATCAAACTGTTAAGCAGTGATGATTATGCACTTAGTAATTTTCTTCACTCCATGTAACAGCCCTCCACAGACATTCTCCCACACACTCTTCCTCCCGCTAACCTGACACACAAGCTGAATTCACAAAACACCTCTTCACTGAAACTGAAGCTGTACAGTGAGACAAAACAACAGCAAGTATTCAAATTAATTTAGACACACAGATGGATTGAAAGATAGACAGATCATTCCTTCCTTAGAGCATTTCACACAAGCACTCTCCATTCATTCATAAGAATTAGGTCATGGTCCACTGAATCTAGGCTGTACAAATTTAGAGCTTATTGATACTGCTGCAAACACAATTTTGTATTGAATGACCAATATATCACACTTCATTCATCATAAATATCATCATTATGTTTTTTCTCCACTTAGTAGTGTGTCGTTTCAGATCCTTCAGCATATTGGCTATAAGGGAAAACTATAGGACACTGCGACATATCAGTTGCTGCATGTTGCTGTGTAATTATTTATAATTCATCACAGTGATATACAAATTCCATCAGTCATTTTTATCATTATTATATGGACCTTTATTTTTGCTGCATTGTGTATATCATGACATTCACATATTTAAGGGTATACAATATGGTACACCAAATCTGTGAGTAGTTACAAAGGAACGAGTGAGGAATGAATTAGTAACAACCTGATAATTGATGAGTCGTTAATAAGTAGTTCCTCAGTAACTCAGAATTGAGACCTTTATAATAGATAATGATGAACAGACTGGTAATGATTAGTTCATAAATATCTGTGACTCAACCTACGGCACAAAAGACTCATTAATTACTGATTACTTAACCATTAGTTACTCTTTATGTGCACCCTCTAGTTAAATGGCGCATCATGAGTAGTTACTACATAGTCCCTCATTACTTCTTGAATACCTATTTCCTACCATTTATCTGCTTTTCAAAGTAAAGTAAAGCATCATCCTATAAAACTAACAAGTAGCTACTGAGTTTTTAGTGGCGAGTTCACAATTAGATCCTTAATAACAAACCAGATACAGCTCACCATCTAGTTCAGAGTTAATCAGCATCATCGTGGAGAAAGTGGTCAGTATGTTGGTTGACAGATATTTGTAGTATGAACTAATAATTACTTAATGAGTGATTGATACAGCACCTCCTTGTCTGTTCTCTAGTAGCTCATCTGTATCTACTATATAGTCCTTGATTCTGAGTTACTGTATTCAAGAACTACTTATTAATAATTTATTATTATCAGTTTTTATTACTGTTATTATGAACTACTCACAATTTTGTATACTATATTGAAAAGTGTTAGCTAGTCAAGTAAGTATGTAAGTAGTAGTAAGTATTTACGTTTTTTATGTGCATAAGCAACATTAAATATGCCTTTTATATTATAATAAACTGTCCATCATTGAGACTTTTTTTGCATCAATAGAGAAAAGTTAATGTTGACACCTTGGAACAGAACAGGAAGAGGGAAAGACAGGATACCAAATCAGTTCTAGAAAAGGCCCTGGCCCTCTGGCCCTGGCTTAACTTGAAATATTGGATGGTTTGCTTGTTAGTTTGTCTGCCTCCTTGTGTGTTTGACCCTG